>NC_067244.2:130246898-130549929 GCF_019359855.2 Lolium perenne
GATCTTGCCATATCCATAAGAGTCCGGTTCTTCCTCTCCGCAACACCATTTTGTTGAGGGGTGTAAGCAGCGGAATATTGATGACGTATCCCCTCATCACTAAGAAAATCATTGAGTGTATAGTTCTTGAACTCGGAGCCGTTGTCACTTCTTATTGCCATAATGAGGAGGTTGTGTTGGCGTTGCACCTCGGTAGCAAAGTCAATGAATATTTGTTGAGTCTCATCTTTCGTCTTGAGAAAGTAGACCCAAGTGTATCTTGAGTAATCATCAACAATCACCAAACAATGTTTCTTCACACCAAGACTTGCATGAGTAACGGGACCAAAGAGATCCACATGAAGGAGCTCCAAGATCCTCTTGGAAGAGATGATAGTCTTGCTTGGATGCGGAGAGTCATGCATTTTGCCTTCAACACAAGCCCTACAAACACGATCTTTGGCAAAAGAAACATTTTCCATTAGTCCCACAATATGGTTCCCCTTGTGAAGACTTTGCAAAGTTCTCATGTTGACATGGGCTAGGCGGCGATGCCACAACCAACCCACATCCGCCTTTCCGAATAGGCACATCGCACTTGGAGTAGTGGTCCCCGAAAAGTCCACCACATACAAGTTATGTTCGCGATACCCAACGAAAGCGACTTTTAGAGTCTTGCTCCACAAGAGGACCACAATATCATTATCAATAAAGACGGCGAAACCCATCTTGCCAAGGGCGGAAACGGAAAGCAAATTGTAACCAAGGGTTTTGACAAGCATGACATCCACAAGAGTAATGTTGTGTGCAACCACAACCTTGCCAAAACCCAATACCTCGGATGTAGAATTATCGCCAAAGGAGACGGTGATATCATTTATGTTGGGCCTCAACTCCTTGACGAGGTTCTTGCCGCCGGTCATATGACTTGTACATCCACTATCAAGTACCCATTTTGACCCTCCGGCGGCATAGTCCTACATGAGATCAATTCTTGGATTTAGGTACCCATTTCTCAATGGGTCCTCTTTTGTTAGCAACAAGGGTCTTTGGGACCCAAATAGACCAAGCAACATAACCATCATATGGGCCAACATATTTAGCATAAACATCACCATAATAATCTTTAAACAAAACATAGTGAGGGTTAGCATTTCCCGCATCATCATCATTAATGGTTTTGCCCTTAGGAGCTTCACCATTAGTGATATCTTTCTTCTTCTCTTCTGCGGGCTTGGCCTTTTGCTTGTTTGCCTTCTTTGCCTTGGCCCCATAACCAAGGCCCTCCTTCCCATTGTTTGATCTTTGCTTACTCAAAAGATCATCCAACGAAAGTTTACTTTGGGGAGAGGAGGCCTTTGCAAGTTCATCCTTCAACCTAGTATTTTCCTCAATAACATTTGCATGATCACACGAAGGAGTAGAGGAACTAGGCACATCATATGAAGCAAGCCTAATTTGAAGTTGCTCAAACGACTTGGATAGGAGAGTGTATTCACTCTTCAAAGCTTTGTGAGCTTTGTCTAGTTCATCTAGATCCTTCACAAGTTTCTCATGATCAACCCCAAATTGGGCCTTTTCCTTTTTAAGCACTTTATTCTTAGCCCTAGCAAGATCTCTAGCTTTAGTGAGCTTGTTAAGTCTATCTTGAGGCTCTTCAATATTTTCTAGCCTCTCTTCAAGAGAAGCTATGGTTTCTTGACTTTCCTCAAGAGCATTTTTAAGAGCATGGATTTCAAGAGAGTCTTCTCTCTCTATTTGACCCTTTTTCTCAAGAGTATGATTTTGTTGAGCTATACGAGCCATGAGATTTGAAACATGTTTTTTAGTGTTACCTTGTAGGTTAAGAATGAAATCATCAAACTCTAGCATTTCTTGTTTCACTATTAGACTAGCATCATCAACCCCTAGATCACTTGAAATGATAGGTATAGAGGGGTTAGGGGATGATACCTCGGAGGATTTAGCCATGAGGCAACTTTCTTCCTTCACATGAATGACCTCATTGGGGGATTCACTTGGTGATGAAGAGTTAGTGGAGAGGGAGGCAAGAGCGACCAATCCATTAGAGGTTGCATCTTCTTCATCATCAACATCATCATCTCCGGAGGTATACTCTTCTTGAGTTGATAGCACAATAGATGTGTCCAAGGAGAACCTTGCCATGAAGCAATGTGCATTCTTGATATGAGGATTCTCATTGGGGGACTCAAAGAGAGATGAAGAGGGAATGTTGGTAGTGGCAATGGCGGCCACTTCCTTTGAGCTTTCTTCTTCTTCATCACCACTAGAACTTTCAACTTCATCGGAAGAATATTCTTCCCTTGTTACTAGCACAACTCTTGAGGGCCTCTTGCCCTTCTTGGTCTTGTTGTTGTAGAATTTCTTGTTGGGGGCTTTTGAATATTTGCCCTTTGTGTCTTTGCTCTTGTCCTTGGGAATGAGCCTTCCATTATGAAGCTCTCTATTATCATAGGGGCATTCGGCAATGAAGTGGCGCTTGTCATCACAATTGTAGCATGATCTTGTCTTTGGTCCAAAGCTAGTGAACCCACTTTTGTTGTTTCTCTTGATGTTGTCTTCCTTGGCCTTGGAGGGATCAACCCAAAAGGACTTTGCATGGAAGGCCATGTGATCATGGTAGTGGCATTGCAAATCTTCCGGATAGGACATACTCCAAGATGCCCTATATTGCTCTTGAGGGTACACTTCTTCTACGGGGTTGACCACCAAGGCAAGATTGTTCCCTTTTGACATACCAATGGCACGATTGAGAGTATCATGAGAGTTTTGCTCGAGCACCTTGAGGGCTTGCATCTCGTGCACGGCATCTTGAGAAGAGAGAGAGGAATAGCATTCTCTCCCAACAAGGGTCTTGACATCAATGGGTACATACGGCATCATGCATTCAATGTACTTCTCCTTGATCCAAGAGTCATTGATGTGGGTGGCACCAATAAGCCGGAAGGAATCGGCAACGATGAGAAGTCTTGAATACATGTCTTGATGATCTTCATCCGGTAGCCTCATGAATCCTTCGGCTTGATTCCGAAGAGCATTAAACTTGTTCCTTCTCGTGCTCTCACTTCCAATGCAACTAGCGGCCAAACCTTCCCAAGCTTCCTTGGCGGTGGTGTAGTTCCGAACACGAGGCAAATCCTTTGTCCCCACACTAGTTTGAATCATGTGCAAGGCGGTGTTGTTGAGTTGACTATCAACCGCTTCTCTTCTAGTCAACTTGTCGGGGTTGTAAGGGTTGAAACCTTCCAAGATGATTCTCCAAAGTTCATTGGAGGCACTGCAAACATGAGAGCGAAACTCAAATCGCCAAGTATCGAAATTCTCAACGGAGAACTTAGGTGGGTCGCCCCGAATGTTCAAATGGGGATGGGGAACCGGTATATCGGGAGATAGAAAAGGTGGAGCTACTCGATTGTAGCTCTCACCTCCACTAGTATCCCTAGGAGATGCAATGGGAGATTTGTTAGTGTTTAAGTTATCACCTTCCACGGGTTTAGTAGAGGAGGGTAATGCCGAAGCACCTCCCTCTTCTGACACACCCGTGTCCTTTACCTCTACGGTGGGAGCCTTAGGAAGGACCGGAGTCAAAAGCTCGGAAATCATTTTTCTCATGCTTTCCATTTGAGCGTCCATGGAGGATCTCAACGAATTGATGTCCTCCATGGTGACCATCTTACCGGCCTCTTCCGAAGCCCCATCTTTCGGCATACTCTTAGGCGGTTAAGCCCGAAATAAGAGCCGAGGCTCTGATACCAATTAAAAGGATCGTATGCCGCACCTAGAGGGGGGGGGTGAATAGGTGCTAACCAATTTTTAGTTCTTTTTCAATTTAGGCTTGACACAAAGGTAAATTCTCTAGATATGCAACTAAGTGAATTTACCTATATGACAAGGTTATCAACTAAGCAAGTTATAGCTACGCAATGTATAGGAGATAGATTGGGATAGAGGTAACCGAGAGTGGAGCACGCGATGACACTGAGATGATTCCCGTAGTTCCCTTCCTTTGCAAGAAGGTACATCTATGTTTGGAGGAGTGTGGTTGCTACGCAAGCCAAACCAACAGCCACGAAGGCTTCACTCAGATCTCCTGTGAGCAACGCCACGAAGGCCTAGCCCACTTCCACTAAGGGATTTCCTCGAGGCGGAAACCGGGCCTTTACAAGGTTCTTGGGGCACACATCCACAACCGAATTGGAGGCTCCCAAATCTGTAACAATACAACAATCAACAACAACACATCAACACAAATCAACTAGGGAACCAAATAGGAACACTAGCATGAGATCCCTCAAACAAATGAGGGGGAAATGAAAATCGCTTCGGTGAGGATGTAGATCGGTGGCTTCTCCTTCGAATCTCCAAAGATCAAGAGCTTTGGTTGGGGGAGGAAGGAGATCTTGTAAATCTTGTATTTCTTGAGGTGGCTCTAATGGTGGTGAAGCTTGGCAGAATTCTTGTGCAATGATTGAGCAACTTGTCCCTTTGGAGAAGAGAGCTATTTATATGATTGGAGCTCTCAGATCTGACCGTTTGGACCATTTCTCGTAAGACCGGAAGTTCCGGCCAGGAGGGCCGGAAGTTCCGGCTGGCACCGGAAGTACCGGCCAGGAGGGCCGGAACTTCCGCCAGGGAGATTCCTCGTCAGGCAACCTGTCAGAAAAAGATAGGGGCGGAACTAGGGCGGAACTTCCGGTGACCGGAAGTTCCGGCCAAGTTCCGGCCAAGTTCCGGAAATGCCCGAAAACCTTACAGAACAATACTGAGCCACAATTCCATATTTCCGGAACTTGCCCGGAAGTTGGGCGGAAGTTCCGCTGACCGGAACTTCCGGCCACTCGCGCCGGAACTTCCGGCCAGGGAACAAAAGCAGCAAGGAAAACTGTGCTGACAGGGCTGCTGCAGAACGTACCAGGGCGGAAGTTCCGCCTGCTGGGGCCGGAACTTCCGCCAGAGATAAAAACCCTTCAGATTATCAGAACTGGCAGACCAACTCGCTGAGCAAAAATATATTCCGAACACTTGTACCTGTCTACATCAACACACATAAATATATACCTAGTGTTGACATCAAACACACAAAACCCAAAAGGGGGGGAAATGTTCTTTCAGCCGGGCCTTGAAAGCAGAGTCTACAGCACGCTTGCGGCGCACGCGCTGCTTGCGCGCGGCGTCCTCATGCTCCACTTCGCTGGTGCCCGAGAGGAGCTCCGCCAGCTGCGAGCCACCGAGGACTGGGGAGTCAAGCGGCACTGGTGGCGGGACAACCACATCACGAACATCCTCTGCGTCGTCGGATGGCACCAGTGGAGTCGCCGGCACCTGGAGGGTGTCATACCACTGCAGCAAGAGGGGGGCAAAGTTTGGACAAGGATCGGAAGAAGAAAAGGCAGGGATTGGGGAGAGTGAGGGAAGGACCTGGTCCGCAGTTAGCCCACATTCGGGGAACTACGCCGCCAAACGACGGGCAAGCATCTGATCCCACTGCGTCGTGGGAGGGCTTGAGGGCGGGGCGGGCATGGGGAAGCCGCAGCTCGCGGGTAGACCGTCGACGCAGTCCATCACAGCGGCACGCTCCAGGTTGTCTTGGCGGCGGGCGACGACACGCCCCCAGAGGCTGAGCACGGAGGAGGGACGCGAAAGCGAGGCGCGAGGGGACGGAACGTCCCCAACGACAGAGTCGTCGTCGATGTCGCTGAGGCGAGGCCGTGGAGCCCTGTCCGCACCGTCGCCGACGTCGTAGTGGCCCTGTAACTGCCCCACCCCGTCGCAGGGCCAGGAGCGGACGAGGCGCACCTGGACCTCCATGGTGCACTCATTGAACGCGTCGTGGACGAGGAGGATCGGCTGGACGTCTCCGTCGCTGGCGAGCTTGACCACGAGCCGGACATCGGAGAAGTCCTGCCCGTCAAGGCACAAAGGGTCGATGCAGCAGACGCTGCCGACGCCGCTGAACGCCATCCGGATGCCCTGGGCGTCCCAGTGCTCCAAAGGGAAGCCCGTGGCAGAGAGCTGGGCGAAACGCGGCTGCTGCCAAGCCGCGCGATTTGCGCCGTCCTCCGGCCTCTCCAGGGAGATGGTGTGCCCTTCAAGCTGGATGGGGAACCGGGCCAGGGCACCCTCCCGGTCGGCAGGGGTGGCAAAGACCACCATGAGGGCCCCAAAGTCGCTGGCCGTTAGCCCGACGGGAGGATTCCCGCCGAGCTCCTCCATCGCGCGGCGAAGGAGAAACCCCGGCGCATCCGCCGCTGGCTCAAAAACAGCATAGGCGAAGCGGCGGCCAAGGTCCGCGTTGTCCGGAGAGGGCATGAAGACCTGCGCGCAGCACGCACGCGCCGGGCCGGCGGTCGCCGGGTACGCGGGGGAAGCCACCATGCACGGCAGCGGGGCAAAAGTGGGGGGGGCTCTGTGGAGGAAGCTGGGTCCAGAGCCAGCGGAGGAAGCCGCCATCGCGCCCGCTGAACACAGCAGGGCAGCCGCAGCATCAGACAAAGTGGGAGAAGGAGGCGCCCCGCGTGGGTAGGGCGTGGGGGCCCTGGGAGGAAGCCGCGACGGAGACCAGCGGGCGTCGACGGCGAGGAGGAGCGGTTGGTTCCGGCGCGCAACCTGTCAGACGAGGGACACAGGGCATCAGGGACGGGAAGAGAGGAAGGGGCAGAGGCAGGGAAGGAGTAAGTGAGGGGAGGTAGCTCACATCCTCGGGCCTTGTGGCCGTAGCGTCCGCAGCCCGCACACCGGAGAGGCCCCCTACAGTCCCCGACCCCATGCTCAAGGGAGAGGCAGCGGAAGCAGAGACGGTGGCTTGGATCGGGGGAGAAGACAAGCCGTCGGCGCTGCAGGCTTTGCTGGTGAGGAGGCGGAGAGGAGAGGAGCGCCTCCAAATAGGAGCTGGGGGAGGCGTGGGGAGCCGAGATCCCGGAGCTGTCGGACCGGTCCGTCGACCGCGCTGCGGGCAGAGGAGTGGCGTGCCCATCGGCACCAGAAAACGAGGGCGGGTGGGAATACGGAGGCGCCGGGGCAGGCCACGCCGGGGGCCAGGACAAGACATCACGGGAGATCAGCGGGTGGGGAGATTCATGGTCCGCCGCCGGATTCGCGGAGGAGGTCAGGCTAGGGTTGGGGGCGCAGAGGTAGGGGATGGGAACGACTGTCTCGCGTGCAGGAGATGAAGAGGAAAAAGGCCGAGAGACAGAGGGAAAAGGGGGGCAAAGGCCTTCCCCGTTTGGTGGGCTGCGAGACCGAGGCGGAACAGGCCCAGCCAGGTCCGCGTGGGCCACAGACCGATCTCCGGCCCTGCATGCATGCGAGGCACCCGTTGACTGCGGCTCGCGCGCGTCCTCGTCCGACGGAGAGAACAGCACCATCGCAGAGCAAGGCAGCCACACCGGCAGGCGCTCGACCGCCACTGCAGCCTCCGCCGCCGAACGGTGGAGGCAGTAGGATGAGCGGCCGAGGCAGAACGTTTTATGAGCCAGGAGGAAATCACGTATGGCCGGAGACGCAACAAAAGATGAGAAAATGCCGCGGCCATGGCGGCGAACAAGGAAGGAGTCGGGGTGCGCGGTGAAACGGAAGTTAAGAGCGTTGGCGACGCAAAACCTGTTGATCCACGGTGAGAGCGTTGCCGGAGTAACCCAGAACTGAACGAGCTCGCCCGAACCAGCGATCGTACTAGCTACCATGGAGTGAAACATGCCAAGGATTGCGTCGAGGAGGACCGTAACCTGGAGATGGGCGGGGGAGGACGCGAGCAGAGGCCGCGCCGCCGGAGGAAGCAGTGGGCGGGGAAGCGTCACCGCCACGAGTGTAACAACCCAAAAATTTCAAAACAAACAAATTGAATTTTCCCTAGTTCCAAATTTTGGAACCAACAAAAACTTTTATTAAAATAAGATTGATACATATAGACCTTGTTTAAATCTTGTGTTTTGCCATGATGAGTGTTATTATGCTTATGTGCTAAACCCTAAAACCCCAAAGTGATCAAGTGAAGATCACCAATCAAATAAAATACAAGAAAAATAATTCAAATAAGAAAAACCTTAAACCCTAATCTTCTCCAAAATTCATTTTGGATATATTTTGAGAAACACAAAATAAAATAAAAGACCTATGGGGACATATAGCCCTAATAGGTAAATCTTGAACCCTACCTTTATTAATTATGCTAAATGGTGGTGAACCTTTGAGAACCCCACAAAACCCTAAACCTCACCCCTCTTCTCACCACCCTAGTTAAAATGAAATAAAAAGGGAATTAAATAAGAAAAAGGTATATGTGCCTATGGCTATTTTTCTAAAATTTTACCCTAAGCCTTTCTACTTTGCTTAGAGGTTTGGAAAACCTTCTTACACCTTACCTAGTACCTATCAAACCAAATCCAAGTGGTTTCCAAAGAAAATAAAAAGAAACTAAAAATGCCATAGAGGCATATGTAAGAAAAGTGCAAATTTGTGAATTTGAGAAGTTTGAACCTAAGACTTGTTGTGAATGGATGGATCACTTCCATATACCATTTCAACACTCAACAACATCAAATGGGCCAAGAACACTCAAATCAAAAATCAAATTAAACATATGCATAGAAGCATATGTGCCACATAGCCATTTCACCAAACTTTGACCTATGGCTTTAAACCTTGACCAAATGGTGTGAAACCATCTCTCAACCTAATATAACACTAAATTGACCCTAACCCATGCCCAAGTGAAGCAAGGTGAACCCTTTTCAAAAATAATAAAACTTAACACATCACCTCTTATGTGTTATGGCCATTTTTGCAAATCTTTGACCAAGACCCTTTTAATTAGTTTCAATGGTTTGAAAATGTTTCTAAACCAATAAGAATCACATTAGAGTCAACCAAAGTCAATTCAAATGAAGAGAAATCACATAGTGAGAAAATCCCCAAAATTCCCTCACATACACTTAGCCCAATTTGCAAATCTTCAACCAAGGCCACCATTGCTTGATCTCTTGCTTGTAGAATACTTATATATGATAAACAAACACATTTGCATCAAAGAAACAAGAATCAAATCAAAGGAAAATTCAAAACTCACATACATGTGATAATGGTCATGTGATCCATTTATAAAATCTTCCCTACTTTACACCCCTGCATTTGACTTTTCTTCAACCAAACTTGGTCAACTATGACCATGTCATCCAAGACCATGTCAAGGTCAACAACTTCCATGTTGACCATCCCTGCTGAAGTTGACCAGGTTGACCAGTAGAGAATTGCCAAGTGGAGACTTTGAATTAAAGAGAAGATGAGCCACTTTTTGAATTCTTGCAAACCTTCACCAAAATGACCACCACCACCACCAATCTACTTCAAATATTATATGAATGAGATCCACCAAAGGATTTTCCAAAATTTGAAAACTTTTCTCTTGCGGGCATTTAAGCAAACACCTTGTGTGCCCAAGCTAAATTTGAAGCCCATACTGATTTTTGGTTGGACTTGGTCCAACCCTGGCCACCCCTGCACCTCTGGAGACCCTCCCTACCCTGCAACACCAGAGCCACCACTTGCCAGCCCTTGCTTTGGACCAACATGACCAATGCCAAGCCATGCCGGCCCTCTTGTCACCTCACCATGCTCACCCCTCTCCTCTCACATCCATCTCCCCTCACCATGTCAATTGACTTCCCCTGACCCTGCTGAGGCTGACCCTGCACGCCCTTGACCGAGACGGTGACCACCCTGCCCAGGAACGGACGTGCCCAGACGCGCCCAGAAGCGCCCATGCGCGACAGGACGCGCATGGTGACGCCCCGGAGCACGCCAGAGCGCGTCGTCGCCTCGTCGCCTCAACCACCCCCCTGGCCTCGGCACGCACGGAGCATCGCCACGGCACCAGTTAGCTCCCAGACAACCCCATCTCCCCGCTCGAGCACTGTCGCCGTCGTCACCATCGACGACTGTCCGCCACGGTACAACACGCGCGCGTCACGCTCCTGCTCGCTACAGACCCTCGTTTTCAGTGCCTTCAAGCGCGTCGTGATCCCCGTGACGTAAGGAAGAGAGCAACATCACCGCCCACTCCTCTCCGCCACTGTGCCGTCGTCGCCATGACCGACCAACCCATGCCGCGCTGCCCTTCCTCGCCCGCTATAAAAGCTGACGCTCCTCGGACGATTTCTGCACACCAACGAGTTCTCCACTCCCTCCTGAACCTCCTCGACCTCTTCCCCTCTCCGATTACACCCCACCTCGCCGGAATTTGGCCGGAGCCCGCCGCTGCAGCAGCTCAACGAAGCCGACGATTCCGAGCACCCCTGGAGCCGCCGCAACCCTCCCTCGACTCGCCGTCGTCGACCAGTTCGTTTGCCCGCCGCTCCGACCTCGCTGGACGCCGGTAAGCCGCCCATCGCCACCCTCCTGGCCGCCGGTAGGGTTAGCCCTCGCCGGAGCTCGTCGACGAAGGGGACAAACCCTGGCCGTCCGATCTCTTTTAATCCCACGGTCCACAACACACCATACCGGTTCGGTGTTTTAAAAGAAACTGATAGTGGACCCCACTGTCAGGCGGCCCGCTCGCCTCGCCAGCGTAGCTGGGCCGGCCCAATTCAGTTCCCGCCCCCGTTTAAATTCAAACTAGTTTATTTCTTGTTCATTTAAATTACAATCTGGTGTTAACTTTGAAATTTAATAGATCCAAATCTACTGAGCCAATTTCAACAAATTTTATATATTTGGAAAGCTCATCAAAAACTCTATCCAATGCCACTGGATTCAAATCAAAATATGTTGTAGAATTTGAATAGTAAAAATAACAAATCAGTAACTTTTCAAACTTCAAATAAATCTTAAAAATCAACCATAAACTATTTTGAGGTGGTTCCACCTCTCAAAAATCACATTTGATGTTGTCTAATTTATTATGTAATAAAATACTATAGTTGTTTCATATGATCTTGGGCTAAACTCAAATAATGGCTATCTGGCCATTTCTAGCTCATTTAAACTTTTTCAAAAATAGTATTTAAATAGTATGAGGTGTAGCACCTCATGTAAATCATCCTCTCAAGTTGTATGAAGTAGTGTGATAACCCTGGTTGCTTGGCCTCACATTTGTTCACTTAATATTAAATGTTTGCCTTAGTAGCTTTTTTAAATTGTTCCAACAAATTATTTAAAACTTATGGGAGTGTTCCTCTCATTTAAATATTGTCTTGAACAATTCAAATTGAGGTTGAGACTCTGGTCATTTAGGTCTCACCTGAATTGTTGATGATATTAACTCTTTACCTTGTTAGGATTAAAAGGTATGAGGTGTTCACCTCATTTAAATCCTTTTTCTCAAATGATAAGTATGAAGAGGTTGACTTTGGTCAACCTAGGTCATATATTGTCCATGAGAGAAATTAAATCTTAATAAGATGATGAGAGGAAATTATTTCTCTAAATAATTAAAAGTAACACCTTAATTAATATGAGAGGAAATTATTTTCCTAAATAAGAAAACAACACTTTTACCCACTTAATAGTAATAAGTGATGTTAGTTTACTTGTGTAAATTATATGAGGTGTTTTACTTCATTTAAATCTTGTCCCAAGTACTTTCATATGAAGTTTGAACCCCGGGTCAAAAACTCTCACATGAAATACTTGGAGATTTAAATCATAATAGTCACTATTAAATGGTATGAGGTATCCCTACCTCATTTAAATCATTTTCTCAAGTGATGATGATGAATGGTTGACCTAGGTCAACATAAATTCATGTGTGATGATTTGAGAAATTAAATCTTAAAGAAGATTCAATGAGAGGAAATTATTCTTCCTCAAAACAATACCACCAATGCACCAAATTGTATTAATTATGTGAATAGAATAGTTTGTGTGAATATATGTGATGTTGGGAAGAGCCAATGAATTGTTTGGTGATTGTATCCTCGTATTCGTATTTTAGACGCTAGTACCGAGGAGTATCAAGAGGAGGAGGAAGTCTACTTCCAGGAAGAGGAAGACCACTTTGATCAGTACACCACTCAAGGCAAGCTAGTATTCTTGCATGCTATTACCAATGCAAGCTGTGTTATTTGAAAGCTATTACCAATGCAAGCTAACACCCTTGCAAGCTAATAGTCTTGCAAAGTGCAAAGCTCTACTAGAGCAAGGCACACTCACCACTACTTTTTACTTTATGCTTATGATCCTATTTCCCAGTTTTATTCTTACAAGCTTTGGTTTTTGATTATTTATAACTTGCTTTTATAGTTAACTTTGGTCTAGAAATAGAGTACTACAAGAGTATCAAAATTAGCCTAGCAAGCTCCAAGATATTTAGCATCCCTCAGGACTAGTTGCTAGTGCTCAATATCAAAATTGACTACTCTAGATGGGAACTTGTGAAATGAAAAGACTTTGAAAACCTTGGAATGATGAGTCATTCTATTGAAAGATTTTGAAGGTGAATATGACTGGTGAATGACTTGGTGAATTTTACAAAAACTGATGGTTGGGTTTGGATGCGATACCATTCCAATTTTGCAAGTACCCCCACAATACCTGATATGGGTAGGGCTTAACTAGAAGTTTATGTATCTTAGTATGGGTTCCCTCTAAACAAGCGTCATCGGGGTTATCTTTGGAGGCTGCCTCTACAAAAGTGAAGTGATGTGATATGACGTGAAATGAGGTGAATGTCCGGCCCAAGCCTCGTGCAGTTCCCAGTGCCGACAGCTTGTCTTCACCGGGAGGCCAAGCTCATGGGGAGAGATGCCTATACTAGGATATGTAAGTGAAAGGTTATGGTTGGTAGTCCGCACACGGAGTGTGGTAAATCAGGGCCGATTAACCACTGACGGATTATTGCAAATGTTGTGGCACAAGTGTACGACCTCTGCAGAGTGTAGATCTATTCGAATAGCCGCGTCCACGGTTATGGACGGTTGGAAAGGCCATACTGTTCCGTCATCAGACTATTTTCAAAATGTGACATGTGAAGGGTGATTTTTGAACTTGAAAAGGTGAATGGTGACTTGTGATTTGAATTGAAAGGTGACTTTGACTTTGAATCACAACTGAGTTGTGGGAATGACACTAATGTTCCCGCTTGAGTTAGTTGAGCAAATGAAGGTTTTTGATTATTAAAGTGTTTATGAAATAAAACTAGCTTTATGCAAATGAAACTTAGAGCTTAGCACCCCCTTACTATAGTTGATAGTGTTTACCTTAGTATTAGTTTGCGAGTACTTTAAAGTACTCATGGCTTTGTCCCTGGCTATTCAAATGGCCAGACTATGAAGAGGAGTACCAGAACCCGGAAGAAGGACAGCAGGACGTCCACGACAACTAGGATCACTCCTGACGTCAACAGTTGCCTGTGGAACAGATGGACCACGACCGCTACGCTACTTCGCTTCCGCTATGTGTTTTGTAATTGATCAATGGATCATCTAGTATTGTAATGAGACTGGATCATGTGATCCTTTGTTGTAAGACAATTATGCGTTGTAATAAATGATGTGTTGTGATATTAATCTATTATGTCTCGCAAAAACAATATTCCTGGGATTGCGATGAATGACATAATAGGCATCTGGACTTAAAAATCCGGGTGTTGACAAGTTGGTATCAGAGCCATTGTTTGACCTTAGGAGACCCTAGTTAGAATGGACGTCTGCAAAACTTAGCTTCAAAAACCAAAGAAGTGAATAATTGTGAAAAACTTATTCTCACTCTTATCCTTGAAATCTTTTTCAAAATGAGAAATTCATACTCTACTTTCTTTGTAGCACTATCTAAAATTTTGCACACTTGAATACTTCTCTAAATTTACTCCTCCTCTTTGCTCACAGATGAAGTACCAATGGGAGTCCTATAAGCTTGGATCCGGAGACGACAAAAGTTTCGAAAAGGAATTGAAGCAACTGGTGGACTATCTGGGACATCCGTATCCCGAGTTCTTCGGAATACCCCTCAAGGCTCAGTCAGGAGAACCACCTCAGTGGGACGTCTCTACTGATCTACGAAGGAAGCTGGATGCCCCAGTATGGGAAACCATATGGTTTTCTCAGAACGGAAACACTTGGAAGGAAGGACTAGACAAAGCTATGCAAGAAGCAATTTCCCGTCTGTGTGGACAAAATGAGGACAAGATCAAGAACACTCGCTTCATTTACTACCCAAGACATGACTCCATGGGAAGATCAATGACCATGCCCCCACCACAACCAAAGATGAACCCCTATGAAGCACCTCAGGACTTCAGGCAGTACAAAACCCGCAGGGATTTGGACAACGCCCTCGCCTCTCGCCAAGCACCTCACCCGTGAAGACGAAGAAACCCCCCCCTGAAGAGTAGTATCACCCAAGCACTTAAGTAGGTGTGAGTTGTATCAGGATCCCCCTTGTATCGTAGAGCGATGAATGGTTCTTCAAACCAACGGTGTGTTAGATTTGTAATGTATGATGCTTGGTATGAATGAAAAAGTGTTGTTGGTTTTTACCCCCGCAACACTACTCAAGTTTTCAATTTTATGAACTTTTAAACTTAACAAAACAAACCATAGAAAATTCCCTCTTATCTTATCATCTACATCCATGTTCAGATGGCCCCACCAACCCGCAGCACCAACCAAGACGCCATGATGCAGATGTTGCAAATCATGCTGGAGGATAGGCAAGCTGAACGAGCTGAGCGCCAAGCCAACATTGCTGCACTGCAACAGATAGCTCAGAACAATCAAGGCCATGGAAACCACGATCACCCTGGATCGAAGCTGAAGAACTTTCAGCACACCAACCCTCCGGTGTTCAACAAGACTGAAGAGCCCCTCGATGCTGATGACTGGCTCCAAACAATGGAGAACAACCTCGAAGTGGCGCAAGTTGAAGCCGCAGAGAAAGTGCTGTTTGCCACGCACTACTTAGCAGGACCAGCCAGAGCTTGGTGGACCAGCACCCGTGCCATGAATGCAGGACAGATGATGACCTGGGAAGACTTCAAGCTGAAGTTTAGCAAGTACCATGTGCCCCAAGGACTGATCAAAAAGATGAGAGACGAGTTCCGTGAACTCAAGCAAGGAAGAATGTCCGTGGTGGAATACCGCGACAGGTTTCTTACTCTGTCAAGGTACGCCCCGGATGAGACCGACACCAATGAGAAGCGAAAGGAAAGATTTCTGAACGGACTGCACGACGAGATGCAAACTGTGTTAGTGAACATTCCGTTCGCTGACTTAGAAGCCCTGGTAGACTCAGCCATACAGATGGAAGGAAAGCTGCATCAGGCCAACGAAAACCGCAAGAGAAGAATGATGAACCAGAGTGGACCCCACCATAACCAGAAGTATCGAAATAACTCCTCTGGAGGATTCACCCCAAGATACAACAAGCCCCCGCCTAATTATCGCCCCAACTACACCAACAACAACGGAGGACCCCCGAAGCACGGAGGGAACAACAACAACAACAACAACAACCGCCCCAACAACAGCAACAACAATGGAAACAACAACAACCCCAATACTGCCCCAAGGACTGGAAGCAATGCTACCCCCGTCAACCCCAAAGACAAGTCCACCGTCAACTGCTATGAATGTGGAGTTGTGGGTCACTTCTCCAAGGAGTGCCCCAAGAAGCTTGCCAGGATTGCCGCCAATACCGCAGCACCTGCTCAACAACAGCGCCGCTTTGCTGGAAGAAGGAACCAGAACAACAACAACGGACGTTTCTACCACATGATCGCATCGAAGCTCAGGAAGCACCCCAGGACAATGCCAAGTATGTCCTCCGTTATTAAAATGCTCAATCTCTCTTAGGAACCTAACTTTTCTTAAAATCTCGGGACGAGATTTGTTTAAGGGGGAAGGGTTTGTAACAACCCAAAAATTTCAAAACAAACAAATTGAATTTTCCCTAGTTCCAAATTTTGGAACCAACAAAAACTTTTATTAAAATAAGATTGATACATATAGACCTTGTTTAAATCTTGTGTTTTGCCATGATGAGTGTTATTATGCTTATGTGCTAAACCCTAAAACCCCAAAGTGATCAAGTGAAGATCACCAATCAAATAAAATACAAGAAAAATAATTCAAATAAGAAAAACCTTAAACCCTAATCTTCTCCAAAATTCATTTTGGATATATTTTGAGAAACACAAAATAAAATAAAAGACCTATGGGGACATATAGCCCTAATAGGTAAATCTTGAACCCTACCTTTATTAATTATGCTAAATGGTGGTGAACCTTTGAGAACCCCACAAAACCCTAAACCTCACCCCTCTTCTCACCACCCTAGTTAAAATGAAATAAAAAGGGAATTAAATAAGAAAAAGGTATATGTGCCTATGGCTATTTTTCTAAAATTTTACCCTAAGCCTTTCTACTTTGCTTAGAGGTTTGGAAAACCTTCTTACACCTTACCTAGTACCTATCAAACCAAATCCAAGTGGTTTCCAAAGAAAATAAAAAGAAACTAAAAATGCCATAGAGGCATATGTAAGAAAAGTGCAAATTTGTGAATTTGAGAAGTTTGACCCTAAGACTTGTTGTGAATGGATGGATCACTTCCATATACCATTTCAACACTCAACAACATCAAATGGGCCAAGAACACTCAAATCAAAAATCAAATTAAACATATGCATAGAAGCATATGTGCCACATAGCCATTTCACCAAACTTTGACCTATGGCTTTAAACCTTGACCAAATGGTGTGAAACCATCTCTCAACCTAATATAACACTAAATTGACCCTAACCCATGCCCAAGTGAAGCAAGGTGAACCCTTTTCAAAAATAATAAAACTTAACACATCACCTCTTATGTGTTATGGCCATTTTTGCAAATCTTTGACCAAGACCCTTTTAATTAGTTTCAATGGTTTGAAAATGTTTCTAAACCAATAAGAATCACATTAGAGTCAACCAAAGTCAATTCAAATGAAGAGAAATCACATAGTGAGAAAATCCCCAAAATTCCCTCACATACACTTAGCCCAATTTGCAAATCTTCAACCAAGGCCACCATTGCTTGATCTCTTGCTTGTAGAATACTTATATATGATAAACAAACACATTTGCATCAAAGAAACAAGAATCAAATCAAAGGAAAATTCAAAACTCACATACATGTGATAATGGTCATGTGATCCATTTATAAAATCTTCCCTACTTTACACCCCTGCATTTGACTTTTCTTCAACCAAACTTGGTCAACTATGACCATGTCATCCAAGACCATGTCAAGGTCAACAACTTCCATGTTGACCATCCCTGCTGAAGTTGACCAGGTTGACCAGTAGAGAATTGCCAAGTGGAGACTTTGAATTAAAGAGAAGATGAGCCACTTTTTGAATTCTTGCAAACCTTCACCAAAATGACCACCACCACCACCAATCTACTTCAAATATTATATGAATGAGATCCACCAAAGGATTTTCCAAAATTTGAAAACTTTTCTCTTGCGGGCATTTAAGCAAACACCTTGTGTGCCCAAGCTAAATTTGAAGCCCATACTGATTTTTGGTTGGACTTGGTCCAACCCTGGCCACCCCTGCACCTCTGGAGACCCTCCCTACCCTGCAACACCAGAGCCACCACTTGCCAGCCCTTGCTTTGGACCAACATGACCAATGCCAAGCCATGCCGGCCCTCTTGTCACCTCACCATGCTCACCCCTCTCCTCTCACATCCATCTCCCCTCACCATGTCAATTGACTTCCCCTGACCCTGCTGAGGCTGACCCTGCACGCCCTTGACCGAGACGGTGACCACCCTGCCCAGGAACGGACGTGCCCAGACGCGCCCAGAAGCGCCCATGCGCGACAGGACGCGCATGGTGACGCCCCGGAGCACGCCAGAGCGCGTCGTCGCCTCGTCGCCTCCACCTCCCCCCTGGCCTCAGCTTCTGCACGGAGCATCGCCACGGCACCAGTTAGCTCCCAGACAACCCCATCTCCCCGCTCGAGCACTGTCGCCGTCGTCACCATCGACGACTGTCCGCCACGGTACAACACGCGCGCGTCACGCTCCTGCTCGCTACAGACCCTCGTTTTCAGTGCCTTCAAGCGCGTCGTGATCCCCGTGACGTAAGGAAGAGAGCAACATCACCGCCCACTCCTCTCCGCCACTGTGCCGTCGTCGCCATGACCGACCAACCCATGCCGCGCTGCCCTTCCTCGCCCGCTATAAAAGCTGACGCTCCTCGGACGATTTCTGCACACCAACGAGTTCTCCACTCCCTCCTGAACCTCCTCGACCTCTTCCCCTCTCCGATTACACCCCACCTCGCCGGAATTTGGCCGGAGCCCGCCGCTGCAGCAGCTCAACGAAGCCGACGATTCCGAGCACCCCTGGAGCCGCCGCAACCCTCCCTCGACTCGCCGTCGTCGACCAGTTCGTTTGCCCGCCGCTCCGACCTCGCTGGACGCCGGTAAGCCGCCCATCGCCACCCTCCTGGCCGCCGGTAGGGTTAGCCCTCGCCGGAGCTCGTCGACGAAGGGGACAAACCCTGGCCGTCCGATCTCTTTTAATCCCACGGTCCACAACACACCATACCGGTTCGGTGTTTTAAAAGAAACTGATAGTGGACCCCACCGTCGCGGCCCGCCGCCTCGCCAGCGTAGCTGGGCCGGCCCAATTCAGTTCCCGCCCCCGTTTAAATTCAAACTAGTTTATTTCTTGTTCATTTAAATTACAATCTGGTGTTAACTTTGAAATTTAATAGATCCAAATCTACTGAGCCAATTTCAACAAATTTTATATATTTGGAAAGCTCATCAAAAACTCTATCCAATGCCACTAGATTCAAATCAAAATATGTTGTAGAATTTGAATAGTAAAAATAACAAATCAGTAACTTTTCAAACTTCAAATAAATCTTAAAAATCAACCATAAACTATTTTGAGGTGGTTCCACCTCTCAAAAATCACATTTGATGTTGTCTAATTTATTATGTAATAAAATACTATAGTTGTTTCATATGATCTTGGGCTAAACTCAAATAATGGCTATCTGGCCATTTCTAGCTCATTTAAACTTTTTCAAAAATAGTATTTAAATAGTATGAGGTGTAGCACCTCATGTAAATCATCCTCTCAAGTTGTATGAAGTAGTGTGATAACCCTGGTTGCTTGGCCTCACATTTGTTCACTTAATATTAAATGTTTGCCTTAGTAGCTTTTTTAAATTGTTCCAACAAATTATTTAAAACTTATGGGAGTGTTCCTCTCATTTAAATATTGTCTTGAACAATTCAAATTGAGGTTGAGACTCTGGTCATTTAGGTCTCACCTGAATTGTTGATGATATTAACTCTTTACCTTGTTAGGATTAAAAGGTATGAGGTGTTCACCTCATTTAAATCCTTTTTCTCAAATGATAAGTATGAAGAGGTTGACTTTGGTCAACCTAGGTCATATATTGTCCATGAGAGAAATTAAATCTTAATAAGATGATGAGAGGAAATTATTTCTCTAAATAATTAAAAGTAACACCTTAATTAATATGAGAGGAAATTATTTTCCTAAATAAGAAAACAACACTTTTACCCACTTAATAGTAATAAGTGATGTTAGTTTACTTGTGTAAATTATATGAGGTGTTTTACTTCATTTAAATCTTGTCCCAAGTACTTTCATATGAAGTTTGAACCCCGGGTCAAAAACTCTCACATGAAATACTTGGAGATTTAAATCATAATAGTCACTATTAAATGGTATGAGGTATCCCTACCTCATTTAAATCATTTTCTCAAGTGATGATGATGAATGGTTGACCTAGGTCAACATAAATTCATGTGTGATGATTTGAGAAATTAAATCTTAAAGAAGATTCAATGAGAGGAAATTATTCTTCCTCAAAACAATACCACCAATGCACCAAATTGTATTAATTATGTGAATAGAATAGTTTGTGTGAATATATGTGATGTTGGGAAGAGCCAATGAATTGTTTGGTGATTGTATCCTCGTATTCGTATTTTAGACGCTAGTACCGAGGAGTATCAAGAGGAGGAGGAAGTCTACTTCCAGGAAGAGGAAGACCACTTTGATCAGTACACCACTCAAGGCAAGCTAGTATTCTTGCATGCTATTACCAATGCAAGCTATGTTATTTGAAAGCTATTACCAATGCAAGCTAACACCTTTGCAAGCTAATAGTCTTGCAAAGTGCAAAGCTCTACTAGAGCAAGGCACACTCACCACTACTTTTTACTTTATGCTTATGATCCTATTTCCCAGTTTTATTCTTACAAGCTTTGGTTTTTGATTATTTATAACTTGCTTTTATAGTTAACTTTGGTCTAGAAATAGAGTACTACAAGAGTATCAAAATTAGCCTAGCAAGCTCCAAGATATTTAGCATCCCTCAGGACTAGTTGCTAGTGCTCAATATCAAAATTGACTACTCTAGATGGGAACTTGTGAAATGAAAAGACTTTGAAAACCTTGGAATGATGAGTCATTCTATTGAAAGATTTTGAAGGTGAATATGACTGGTGAATGACTTGGTGAATTTTACAAAAACTGATGGTTGGGTTTGGATGCGATACCATTCCAATTTTGCAAGTACCCCCACAATACCTGATATGGGTAGGGCTTAACTAGAAGTTTATGTATCTTAGTATGGGTTCCCTCTAAACAAGCGTCATCGGGGTTATGCTGGAGGCTGCCTCTACAAAAGTGAAGTGATGTGATATGACGTGAAATGAGGTGAATGTCCGGCCCAAGCCACTGTGCAGTTCCCAGCCGACAGCTTTGTCTTCACCGGGGAGGCCAAGCTCATGGGGAGAGATGCCTATACTAGGATATGTAAGTGAAAGGTTATGGTTGGTAGTCCGCACACGGAGTATGGTAAATCAGGGCCAGTTAACCCTGACGGATTATTGCAAATGTTGTGGCACAAGTGTACGACCTCTGCGGAGTGTAGATCTATTCGAATAGCCGCGTCCACGATTATGGACGGTTGGAAAGGCCATACTGTTCCGTCATCAGACTATTTTCAAAATGTGACATGTGAAGGGTGATTTTTGAACTTGAAAAGGTGAATGGTGACTTGTGATTTGAATTGAAAGGTGACTTTGACTTTGAATCACAACTGAGTTGTGGGAATGACACTAATGTTCCCGCTTGAGTTAGTTGAGCAAATGAAGGTTTTTGATTATTAAAGTGTTTATGAAATAAAACTAGCTTTATGCAAATGAAACTTAGAGCTTAGCACCCCCTTACTATAGTTGATAGTGTTTACCTTAGTATTAGTTTGCGAGTACTTTAAAGTACTCATGGCTTTGTCCCTGGCTATTCAAATGGCCAGACTATGAAGAGGAGTACCAGAACCCGGAAGAAGGACAGCAGGACGTCCACGACAACTAGGATCACTCCTGACGTCAACAGTTGCCTGTGGAACAGATGGACCACGACCGCTACGCTACTTCGCTTCCGCTATGTGTTTTGTAATTGATCAATGGATCATCTAGTATTGTAATGAGACTGGATCATGTGATCCTTTGTTGTAAGACAATTATGCGTTGTAATAAATGATGTGTTGTGATATTAATCTATTATGTCTCGCAAAAACAATATTCCTGGGATTGCGATGAATGACATAATAGGCATCTGGACTTAAAAATCCGGGTGTTGACAACGAGGAGGGGCGGAGTTGGCTTCAGGGTCTCCGTCCACCGGAACCACGTCCGCAGCCGAAACGGCAGCAGGCTCCGGCGACTGGACCGGCAAACTCAGGGGCAGCTGGAGGTGGGAGGCAGGCTGGAGGAGGCTGGTAGGTAAGGATCCTAGAGCTAGGCCGCCGCCGGCGGCCGGTGGTTCGTCGAGCGGCCACGGCGCACGGTCGCCCGCACGGCCGTGGGAGCTCTCCCTCGGGCTCTCACTCATTTTCTTTCACCCTTCTTCGATATTCTTTGACTGAGTCTGTGCACTGTGCACCGTGCACGCATGTCAAACCGGCAGCAGGAGCCCATGTGAGTGATCAAACTTAATTAGCTTCTCCATGCCATGTGATCGACTCAGAGCACAATTGCATTATCCTGGCTTCGTGAGGACGTAAGGTTATTATTTTAGAAGTACCGAGCCGAACATTTCAGTCACAATATCACTTCTGTTCAAAGATGTCTTTCGGAGACGTCAGAAACGAAGGAACTGTTCAGAGACGTGGCTTACAGAGCATGTGGAATGCGAAGTTATTTAGAGCTCAAAACGGAAACGTGTGGCCGAGGTTTCAGCTATCTGCTGCTCATGGACTTTGAATGGGTTAGCCAACTATGTCAGCAAATGCACAAATGTACAGAATGGATCAACGCAGCACGAAACTGTGGAGGGGGTGATTAGCTGAAAAACTGGCCGAATGGACCAGACGGCCAATGGTGTCCTCATGACTGGACATGGAGAACAGAATGGAAATCCGCAAAATTGAAGTCCTATTTTTCTGTTTGGGAGAAAAGAATCGAAAGAGAACAGAGGAAGCAGTGTACAAGTTTGGAGTGGGCATTTGTAGTGCCGTTCTACGTTCAGCCCAACACTTCAGATAAGCCCAGTACTATACTGCGAAGGCAGGTAGTCGGCTAGTTGGGGGTGCTGTACGCCGACCTGGTCGGCGCGGACCAGGCGTCGCACACCCCCAAGGCAGGTTGTTAGACCGGCCCAACATTCCCAGTCCTTTTTTTGTTTTTTTTTTTGCCTTTTCGTTTTTCAGTTCTTTTTTTCTTATTACGTTTTCCAAAAGCTGATTTTTTAGACCCGATTTTTTAAAATTATTTTAATTTTTTACGAAATTTAAATATTTTCAAAATTTGAACATTTTTTCAGATTGGAACAATTTTCAAATTGAAACAAATTTTGAACATTTTTTAGAATGAATATTTTTTTACAATGTACATTTTTCAAAAATTCGAATTTTCCCAAAATTTGAACATTTTTCGAAAATGAACATATTTTAAATTTGAACATTTTTTGATTATGAACATTTTTTGGATACGAACAATTTTTAGCTTTGAACATTTTTCGTTTTGAATACTTTTCAAATTTAAAATATTTTCAAATTTAAACTTTTCGATTTTGAACAACAAGAAAAATAAACAGAAAAGAAAGGAAAAAAAGAAGAAAAAAAAGAAAAGCAGAAACAGAAAACGAAAAAAAGGTGAAAATGGACCAGGTCTAATACCGAATAGTTACTTATAAAAATACTCAGCAACAATCATGGGGCCCCTACCCGTAAGGCCCCGACATCATTCGTTAACCTCCCGGCTCTTTAATCTCGCCAACATGGCAGAATGGTCTACATGAGCATGCAATCCTGATAATATTCTCCTCTCGTGTCATACTGTACCCATACATGCTTTCTCCCAGCAAGCTTAATTCACCAAACGAATAAACAGTATATAAAAACCTTCTGATTGAAATCTATGTCCGCACAAAGAAGAAGGGAAATCTATGTGACGGCTTCAGAATGATAAACTTTTTTCAGGAATTCAGATTAAGAAAGGTATACTAGGAACAGCAACAGCAGTCACACATGGCCGGCAACAAACACCTACCTTCCTGGCACACTTCATTGCAAACCCAGGCCCCGGCCGGCATTTGGTTGGGGCCGGGCCGAATCGCATTGGCGTACAGAGAACATCGATTGCCGATCCTTTGAATCCGTGCAATGCAACTCTAGCGCTAGCGGGAACGGCCGAGCGGCCAGACGGCCGGGAATGCGAAAACACCGCGTTATTTGCCAATTTTCATTCAGTCCACGAAAATATAACCCCGCGCTCTAAACGTTTTGTGCTACTGTGTACTCCAAGTTCAAGTTAACTACCATCGAGTAACATTTGTGGATAGGTTCGAGCATTATACTCTGTCTCAAAATAAATTGCATGCTGCTCACTCTGTCACGAATTGGCTTATGGTCGATTTGTCCAAATACGTATATGCGTTTTAGTGTATACATGCGAATCTACAGGTATATTGTAATATATCTTAAACTAATAATTAAACTGCTGGTGTGTAGTGATACGAAATCATAACCACAACTAAGAATTTGAATACGCTCTAGTGGGCGAACAGACACCTTCACCGCCTGGTAGTTCAGTTTAATGGGAAAGCTTTTCTTATTTTTGGACATGGTACTCCTTAATCCAATTACACTTACTTCGGTACTAAGTTACATAGCTATCTACTTACCTCACCATTGAGTTACAAAAATTTCGGGAGGGAAGAGTTTTCTTTAGACTGTTCATTTGAATCTTTTTTTTTTCTAAGCTACATATTTTTGAATTTGGGTATGACAAATGGTACACACATACATACGTGAGTCCTCCACCCACAATTTTTTTAGAATGCTTGGAGCACTAGAAATACGAATTTGGGACCGGCAAGTTATAGGGTTCATGAGTACCTATGACCCACTACGTATTTTCAGTTTAACCAACGGATCTTAGTTAGTCGGGCGATCCGTGTGACTCTTGGCCCTTTGTCTAAATGAAACTTTTGCTCTTTCCTTCTTTCTGCTTATACGCTGCCTAAAAATACGTTTACTTTCTGCAGGAAATCAGAAGTAATTCTGAATGGCGGTGCATATAAAGTGTACTAAGCACATGAGGTGTATTAATGTACTAGATGATTGATTGGCATATTTAAAGACAAGAAAGTTCTGATATTTATTGTTACAGCATTAGCACATCATACTCTTCTACTCAAGATTTGACTCATATATAGCTCAAGAAACAAAATAGGTAAATCTTGCTAGGAATAGAACAAGTACGTGAAAATACTAATCTACTTTTCTATAAGTTGCGAGAAGAATTCGAATGTGAAAATACTATACATTTCATTGTGTCTATGTTCTAACTTTTATTTGTAATAACTAGCATGGTGACCCTCGCAAATGCGAGGGCATCATCTATATTAAAAATGTTCAAAATTATTTTAAATTAGTTAAACCTTTTTTACTTCTATTAAACTTTTTTACTATGAAATTATTTTAGAAAATACATACATCGGTACTGGTTAACTTTATCTCCAGTTTGTAAATTAATAAATTAGTATGTTGCATAGAAATAACAAAAGAAGATCAAATATCTCTTAGGAAAATCGGATGGTAGTGGTTTATATTTTCTCGGAGATATTTATATAACACAAGAAGCTGGAGCGGCGACACCTACAAACTAAGCTGCAATGTGCAATCTGCGAGGCCTTTACATCAATTGATGTATGCTCTCTGGTGTAGGTGGTCTGCAGCTCTATGCATATTTGTCATATTACACATAGCTATATGTTATAATCAAATGTTGTTATTGGTATCGTTGTTGGAAAAAAATGGTTGCTATATATTAGCAGAGTTTTTTATCACATGTATAATTCAATATATCTATTATCTATAAATAAAATATATTGAAAATATTGATGCATGATCACCACACACTCTTACACACGTCTTCCCTATGTTTTCTTTCACATAACACTTCAAGTTAAGTCGAATTGCTATTTTTTTCACTACTGCATTTATGTTCCCTAAATTTTGTGCTTTTGCTCATCTTACACAAGTTTTCCACGACACTTATCTTTGTGAGAAAACATAATTATATGTGCATATTTTATCGGTAAATTCTATAGAAAGATCGGTTGCATTACTTGATATAGAGTTCTTATGAAAACGAAATCATGTTTTTTCTCTCATTTTCTGTTTCTGACTTTCATAGAGAAAATGACGAAAAAAGAAAATGTAAATGTTATATAGCTGTGGATTTATATGATAGGATTGTACCATTCATCCATCTAACAAAAGTTTAGGTATCGAACATATATTTTTAGCCTATATGTACAATCGTGCTAAACAAATACAACACTCTTAGAGCACTGGCAACGCATGCGCTTAATTAGCGACGCCGGGAACAGATTCCTGGCCGAGAGGAAGTTACGCCGTGATATCCCAGCCTGTGGGCGCTAATTTGTTGGTGTCGATGTGAATCTTTGCGCCAGGCGCTTAGGCAATTTTTAACCTGCAGAAGGAATATCTAACGGGCAAGCAAGCGCCCAAAAGTTAGATCCGCGTTGGAGTTCAGGCTCCGCTTAAGCGCCCAAGTAAACGATTTGCACTGTGGCTGCTCTTAGTAATATGATAATATTGATATATAGGGAAATTTTATTTTGGCTCCTGAGGTTTTGTGAGATTGGTTTAGAAAAAAATATATTCAAAAGTACATTTTCTTCTCGTGAAAAACCTGACTATAAATATATGTGTAGATATACATGTCTAGTACGTAGGATCAAGTTTTCATTGAAAAATATGTTCATATGTGGTATATATTTTTCATCTTTTTAAAGCCATGGTTTTGTGATTTTTGTGTAGCCAAAAATACAATGTATTATTTGGCAAATCTCCATATAGATGTCGAATATATATGCATGTATCCATGTAAATATTTTTATAAAAAAATCAAAACACTAAAATATCATTTTTTATTTATCATATTTAGGTGTAACGTGTGACCCATAACCATCGGATATGCAAGTGGTATAGTATAGCTCCATATATTACCGTGATCAATTTACACAAAACAAACCTTTGCTCCATTCGAAAAATATATTAAAACTTGAATAGACCAACATTCTCATGAATATCATGATGCTCGGCCTGTCGGCATAGTAGGGACTCTCCTTCTTCCATCTCGGAGTAGTAATAGCTATTTTTGTGGGAAGAGTAGTATTTCCTTTCTGCTAAAATAAATATCTTACTTTTGTCTAGATACATATATTTTTAGATTTATTTTAATTATAGATACATCCATATTTAAAAAAAAATAATACGTTTATTTTAGATAGAGAAAATACTTCCCAAGTTTATTTCATGGTATGTGATTATTTCATTACTTTGAAAGCATGCATGTACGGAG
Organism: Lolium perenne; assembly: GCF_019359855.2. Classification (NCBI taxonomy): domain Eukaryota; kingdom Viridiplantae; phylum Streptophyta; class Magnoliopsida; order Poales; family Poaceae; genus Lolium; species Lolium perenne. Next base: position 130,273,765 of record NC_067244.2, read on the forward strand.
TTTATGATCAGCCCCGGTGACGGAGGCGCTTAATTTGTTTCTGCAAGTCCTAGATGGTCTCCTAGTTACACACGCTAGCTAGGTTTGTCTTTTTTCCTTTTAAATTGGAATTGGAATTCCCTTATTTATTTGAGTGCTTAATTTTGGTTGTTCGTGGCCGGCTAGGTTCTCAGGCCGGATTTTTTTTTATGTGTCCAGTTCCCGTGTTTTATTATCTCCTCATACATGACTATTCCTTAAAAAAAGAAATCCTTGTACGTGCCATCCTTCCTATGTGGCTACCAACCACGATTTTACGTAACCTTTGTTATCTTTAAATCCCCACCGTAAATTATAGATCTACAATCAAATTAATTAGGATGATGTGGATTAACGTGGTGTCTCTATTTTAAACATTCGTGTTTTGCTTTTAGTATATAATAGAATAGATAGATGGGTACAACTAGAAGTACTTCGGTTTGACATTGTAAACGTATAAATGTAATGGGAATTAGAGTACGCTGTTAATGTAAAAGGAACGGGGTAAAAGCGAAATTTGTTTGGTTCAACTCAGGAATGGAATTACGCAGGCCCCGAGCGAACAGATATTGGCCGCTGCACTGTGTCGTTGTTTCCATGGAAGCCGGCTCGCAGCTGTTTGTGTTCTTTTGCGGGTTGTTTTACGGTACAATTTACTTGTCAAGCGAACTAGTAGTATTGAGCCATGATATTCTGGGTAATTAATGTTTTGGTATTCTATTTTCTTCCAAAAAATCTGGAAGAGATTCGATTACAACTCTGGTAATCACGAGCTGGCTCCACCAAGGTGCAGACCTACTATCTTTTAATCCACTGAATGAAAGTTAAAATCGCGATAAGAGGTGAATGTACATGTGCACTTGAAGTTGTGAACTAGCACCAGACAAAACAAAATTTAGTTCAAAATTAAAAAGTTTTCCCAAAAAAAGTTATCTATAACATGATACACAATATTTTAAAAATATATTTGCAATTGAATCTACTACTCCCTCCGATCCATATTTATTGATTCTAATAGAGATGTATTTAGATAGTATATTTTAGTTCTAGGTACATCCATACTAGTGTCAAGTAATATAAATTAGAGGAAGTAATATTAGTTTGGTACCACATATATTTATATTTTATCTACAACATCAACCAAGAGAAAGTTTATTTTGGACTAAATTTATAAGCCGTATTTATTGGAACGGGAGAGTACTGATGTATATATGTATTGTCATTGAAAGATAAGTGACAAAAAAAGACATGAATTTACAAACTCATGGATACAATGGTATTGTTAGACGATGGGCCGTAAGAGCATCTCCAGCCGCGTCCCCAAAGTGTCCCCCCAAGAAATTTAGAGCGCGCCGGACAAAAAAACGTTCTCAGCTGCGCGTTCCAAATGCTCTTTCCATACAAATTTGTATCGGCGTTGATCCGGTTTGCTAGCTATGCATCCACCCATTTAATTTATGTAACGTATAAGGAAAGTTAAATCAGGAAATTTATTATGTGAAAGATTAAGAAACTAGCATATGGAAAATCTATATATTACGGAAGCGAGGAAGTCATGTCAGCTGAGTTACCAGATTTTGTTTTTTGATCTTCCGAATTTGCCCTTTGGTGAGAAAATACTACTGTACTGATTTAGTCAACAAGTATTGGTAAATCTGGACCGTTTGATCAGTTGGTTTTGATGGTCAGCCTTTGTTTATCTCTACCATAAAAAGCCTCTTTTGCAAGGTGCCCCATGGCTAGCGTTGCCGGCGAGAGTATCCTACGGCCGGTTTCCCTCCCCGGCAGTGTTGATGACCGATACAGGCATGTTGTCCAGGACAACGTAGATCTTTTCATGGAGTGCAACCATGGTGGCCGCCTCCGGAGCATGCAACCTCTTGCTTGGTCCTCGCCACGGATCTCCTCGAAGATGGACAGCGAGGGCGGAGGCAACTCTTTTTGCTAAAGATAGCATAGAAACGAACAGGGGAGAGAGGGGGTAGGGAAGACATTCTGGGAGGAAGAGGAAGAGAGAGTTGTCGGGAAACTGATTACATATGTGAGTGGGCGGGAAACAAATTTGTACAGTCACATAATAATGTGATTACACGGTATCTGATTACTACCAAGTCCTACCAAACAGAAACTAATGCATTCAAGTACCACCGTAACCAAACATGTTCCTAATTATTCGAAGATAATTTTTTACTAGCTGAGAACTAAGTTCGTGATCAGTCAAATCCTACGCCGTGCATATGAGTTGCAAGTTGGGTTGCAATTAAGTTTTTTTTCCATTGCAAAAAGTGATGTTTTAACTGGAACTTTTTGAGTTGCAAGTGGAGATGCAACTAAGAAAAAATATCATCGCTAGATTTACTTTGTGATTCGTGCTAGTCGTGACTAAATTTGATGACATCATCTGAAAATGAAGTTAGTTATCCGTTGACTAAGAAACATTTACCCTATAGTTAAACCTAGTTACAGAGGAGAAGTTATGCCATTCTGAGTCGAAGTTCATCAAGCTGATCACTGAGGCTAGTGACTCTTTTGTAGTGGTACTGTACTTGCACGTTAGTTTAATTAATATTGCATTGCCGGCCAGGTCCCCCCAGCATGGCACATGCATGGACGCATCACGCCTGGTTTCGCCATAGATAGATCCTTGGTTAATTCCAAACGCAAGGTTTATCCAAGATGCCTGTTGCCGGTTGATGATGAGAGGCCCAGCCGAGATCAATCCGAGATGCGGATTTACAGCGCGTGTACGGAGAGTGCCAACAGGCCGGTGTAAACGCCTCGCGTTTGTACACAACTTACGGAGTACTATTATGTGCTTGTGACCAGCAGGTGTAACAGTAAGGAACAATAAGGACCATACTGTTGCCTAGGTGGGATGTGATCCCGGTGACAAGCACACAAGTGGTATTCGAGTTTTGCCACAAGTTAGAGCATCTCCAGCGCGTTCCCCAAAGGGATTTGGGGCGCGCCAGACAGAAAATGCGTTTCAGCCGCGTCCCCCAAAACCAATTTTTTTCCGACGCGCGCCCATTCGGTGTCCGGCGCCCCGAGCCCGTCCCCGTCCTACAGGGGATACACCGGGCACGCCGGACACAACGAAAAGCGAGGCGGAGAGTGGCGGGGCTGACGCGTCAGCGGCACGGAAGGCTAAAACCCCGTCGCCTACCTTTGGTCAAGCGACGTTAATGGCGTCCCTGTTTTCCCAGGCGACGCAGGGACGCGTCTCGTCGTGCATGGCCGCGTGGTCGTCCGCGCCGGAGTTATTGCGTGCAACCACCCGCTGCCGCCGCTGTTTTAAGACGCCCTGCAGTTCTCGCCGCTCATCACAATCGCCGCCGCCTCCCCCCTCCCAGATCTTCTCCTCGCCGCTCCAAAAAAAATGTCGACCTCGTCCTCCCGCAAGATCGCCGCGGCGAACGGCTTCGGCCGCGGCAGCCTCACCGTGGCGGAGGCGTGGGCGCTGTACCACGCCCGGTATCCAGTCCCGCCGGACATGCGGCTGCCAAGCAGCGACGGCTGGAGGATGGCCGTGAACGGCATTGGCATCCCGCCGCCGCCGAAGCCGGACACGGATCAATGGAGGGACGCCATCAAGGCCCGGCGGGCTCAACTCACCGCCGAGGAGCGGTTGGATCCGACGTGGGCGGCCAAGGGCAACGACGCCTGGTGGGCCACGTACTTCAAGGCAAAGTACGACGTCGAGATGCACAGCACCGACGGGCTCGTCGGCGGCCCCAACAGCTGGAACAAGGACGGCCGCACCCTGTTCTGGGGCGTTCCCGGGCGCACCCTCGACAACGTCATCCGCGGCATCCGCAACGGCGCTCCAAGGCTGGAGATGTCGTCGTCGCCGCCGCCGTCTCCTCAATGGCAGCCGAGGAGGACGACGTACTCGTCCTCCTCGCACTCTTCTTCCTCAGGACCGGCGCGGTCGACGCCGTCCTTGTCGTACCGGTCGGCGTCGTACACCGTTCCCAAACGGGAGGTGAACGAGGAGCCGGCGACGCCCGTCAACACGAGGCGTGGCGGCAGCGGCAGCCGGCGGCAGCAAGGGAGGCGCGGCGGCGCCCTCATCATCCCGAAGCCGGAGGTGAAGGAGGAGCCGGAGGAAGCGTCGCAGGCGGCGCTGCTGGCGGAGTATGAGCGGCAGCAGCGGCTCATCGCCAGCAGCGACGACCCCGAGGACTGCCCAGGTCTGCGGGCGGCGTTCTTGGCGTCCATGGACGACAAGGACGCCTGGAGGGGCGACCTCGACGCGGCGATCGCCTTGTCCATCCGCGACTCCGGCAAGCCGCTGGTGGACCTCACCGACGACGACGAGGCAGGACCAAGCGGCGCGGTGAAGGACGAGCCCGTCGATGAGCCCGTCGGCGAGCGCGTCAAGCAGGAGGTCGTCACCGACGACATGCACAACTTCCAGCAGTACTACGACGCCTCTGGCCGCCGCAAGTGGTTCTAGATTAGGTTTAGTTTAAATTTAGTCAAATTTCGTTCGAATCTTGTAAGTTTGGACGAATCTTAGTCGAATCTCGTTAAGTTTAAAATTTCCGAATTTTTGTTTGGGGGACGCGACTGGGGAGCGACGTCCCTCAAAGGCGGTACGAACGAAACACGTCCCCCAAACGCTCAATCCGGCGCGGTTTGGGGGGCGCTTTGGGGGACGCGGCTGGAGATGCTCTTATACCTTATTCATAAGCTCTTGTCCCCGATGAACTACGATCAGGCGTGGCTGGAAGTAGAAGAAATAGACCATAAACAAAGTATTCAAAGAAATGTGATTCGCAATGCGGGTACAAGTAGAAATGTGGAATAGCCACCAAAAAGACATAAACAACATAGTGAGATTTTCAACCAAACACATTTTAGTTCACAATAATTCGAACCATGTATTTGATTTTGGGTCACATGGAAAAAGTATTTGATTTTTCGTTCAGACGTATAAAAACAAGTTGCCATGAAATCACGATTGTCAATTTGCAAGCTGCTTGGAATTTTCTTAAGTTTACCTTTCCGATCAACCTCGAACCTCCAGCCATATACCATCGAGAAACTTTAAGGTGCTCAAACAGTTTTTTGTGGCAGGTACATTCAAATCCAACCATAGCTATACACAAATTCGACACAACTCTAAAATAAATGTGGGCATGTTTCTGTAAACAAAAACGAAGAAAACATGATAGGTTTCACACAGAAAAAGTTGGTAGTCTAAGAACTTTATGTTGTAAATCGAATGGCATAAGATGCATTGAACTTAAAGTTGTGAAATATGCAAGATTCAATTGGTCAAAATAACCGAACTGCAATTTACCGGATTTGAAATTGTTGTATATTTGACGACTACAAAATTATGACGGGGACAATTGTAGGGCCCTACAAAATTGACGACTATGAGATAGCGTGGACATGTTGTATATTATCATTAGCGAGTAATATTAGCGGAGATGATATGCTCAACTGATTGGCTAAAATATAATGATGTGGATAGCTTGCATATCGAAAACTTATGATAGACAATTAAAAAAACATGTTAGCGGAGTTTTGCTCTATAAGTGCTACCAGCACAGATACTGTGTGAGTCAATTATGTGTGACACTGACACAACATGAATTTTTCCAAATACATGTTAGTAGATGGAATCCATTAAAACCCTTCCTTCTTCTAGCACACACCACAATAACTTGTCTTATCGAGGTATTTTCGTTAACAAAACTTACCCTTGATGATAATCAGATGGTCATGACTAAAACTCTGTCTTACCTCTAAGGAGAGGTAGCTGGTCAAGAAAGCCTAAACGGTGTGTACATGCATGACTGGGGCGGTTTTGCACCCCGGTTGCATGCATTGCGTGGTGTGTCTCCCCTCCGTGCCAAGCTCACACCAAACAGGCATCCACCGCCTCAGCAGCTCCTTCATCTGCATCGCATGCATGGCCATGGCTGACCCCATGGTCAAACCCCTGGCGATCCCTCACCCTCATAACTTCTGCCCCTCTCCTCCCCTACTCTTTCTCTGTAGAGCTTCTGCGCCTCCATTAACTCCCTCGCATCCACCCCCTCTTCACTTCATTCGCTCCTTCATAAAAACTCGCCACCCCAGACGCGCACACAGAGACCCAGAAGCGAGAGAGAGGGGCGGCAGCAGCCTATCGTTGCAGCTTGGACACGCCGCCCAAGAAACGCCATTCTTCTCCCACGCCGGCCTAGCTTGTACGGCTAGCTAGCTTCCTCCCTGTCACGTGCTCGCGTACGTCGCTGCGTCGAGGAGAGCGAGCCGTGCGTCCGTCTGTCTACTTGTTGCTGCTGCTGCTGCTGCCAAAGAACCACCAAAATCTCCCGAGACCTGCTCGGTCTGTGGGGATGAAGAAGGGAGGGGCAGCGGGAATGGCGCCCCAGGAAGCGGCGGCGGCGGTGGGGCAGGTGAAAGCGGAGCTGGAGGACGTGGGGAAGGCGGCGGGACGGGCGGTCGCGGTGGCGTCGGCGCCGGCGATGAGCCCGCTGAGCGAGACGCTGTGGCGGGAGAAGGCGGCGGTGGAGTTCCTCGGCGACGTGTCGGCGCGGCTCGCGTGGCGGGACCTCACGGTCACCGTGGCGCTCGGCAGCGGGGAGACGCAGGCCGTGCTGGAGGGGCTCACGGGGTACGCCGAGCCGGGCACCATCACCGCGCTCATGGGGCCCTCCGGCTCCGGCAAGTCCACGATGCTCGACGCCCTCGCGGGGCGCCTCGCCGCCAACGCCTTCCTCTCCGGCACCGTCCTCCTCAACGGCCGCAAGGCCAACCTCTCCTTCGGCGCCGCGGTACGTACTGCCACACTAGTCACTAGCTCCTCGGACGCCGCTGTCACCTTCTTAACATCATAGAACACTTAAAATACAACTAGATGCAGCTATCACTCTTTGCAGATAAAATAAAATTGAACAAAAACATTTGCTCTGTTATAAATTAAGAAATATTTCTTTACTCATGTATCTCCCAACAAGATTCTTCTTCAATTAGTTAAAAAAAAAAGATTCTTCTGTAATTGAACATGTGTTATGTGAGTGAATTTGGGCGTACAACACATGAACACAGTAGCAGCTAGGCGATGGTGCCATGGTGACCCAGTACTACTGTACTTTACACTGTCTGTCTTTTTTCCCTCTTGCTCCCTTTCCTTGTTTTCGCCTTACTGTTTCTCCGTACTAGCCATCTTGAATTGTGATTAATAAGATCTATCTGCATCACCTGATACAAACCATGTAAGAAGAATGAAAGGGGCCATGTGTCACGTGGCATGCTTTGAAACCTTGCGAGTTTCTTTCTTCTGCTAGCTTAGCTGAGCTGCGTCTGCTATGTGTTGGAGGTCATCTCCTGAACTGCACCTGAGCTACTTGTGTCTGGAGATAGATTAGAAGTTGAAGATTGGGAGATGAATTCATTTTCGGCCTGTTTTTAGACCGACCATCTTCTTATGGCTAAGTTGTATGGTGATGGATTGGACACACACGCGAGTAACTTCATTTTTGGCGCCTGAGAAGTGGAGACGGAAGCAGATGGGTTTACTTTAGTGTGAACCCATCTGTATATGTTAGTAGTCTGCTCATATAATGCTCATGATACACTCAAAACCGAGTTGAAATAAATGAGGCCGTATGCATCAATTGATGCAGAGGCTGGGGTATCCCCATTTCGAAAAAAAACACTCAAAACCGAGTGTACTTTAGTGTGATCGAATATGACTCGTGTTTGTTAAACACAAGTGTGTATATGTTAGCTGAAATCAATTATCCGCACACTTGAAATTTAGAGTATAGAGTAGGTTGGTGCTCATGTTATGATGACTTGAGCTTCATTGGTTGCTGTTGAAACTGGCTAGTACCTGTCTTGTACTACAGTTCAACTTAGTTTCTGTACTTATCACTAACTAACTAGTATTACTAAATTATTCCGATAAGTAAAATCCACATTGTAAAACAAACATATTTTATCTGGGGCACTGTATTTCCATTTGTGTTTACTTTGCTCTTTCAGTTCATCTATTACCATACTCTCTCGATGATGCAACATAGAACAAACTGTTCACATCTTGGTACTGGAAGTGACAACCACAATTTTGCAATTTCAGGCCTATGTGACGCAAGATGACAACTTGATCGGCACACTGACGGTGAGGGAGACTATCTCATACTCGGCCCGCCTTCGCCTCCCTGACAACATGCCCATGGAAGAGAAGCGTGCCCTGGTCGAGGGCACCATTGTTGAGATGGGGCTCCAGGACTGCGCTGACACGGTCATCGGAAATTGGCACCTGAGGGGGGTCAGTGGTGGTGAGAAGAGGAGGGTCAGCATTGCCCTAGAGATACTGATGAGGCCTAGGCTGCTCTTCCTGGATGAGCCCACCAGTGGTCTTGACAGGTATGGGGTTTTCACAAATACATTTTTAGCTCAGTTGTCTGAAATTATTTTGACTGTATTAGTAGATAATGGAAGTAAGATAACTGAAATCTGAATATTACATGTGTACAATTTGTGCACTACTCTGTTCAGCATGTAGTTTCAAGACAGTCATGGCAGTACTTTCAGAAGAATTTGATTTTAGTGTGATTCTAACAGTTTCAGTACGTACCATGCATCCAAGAAACTGATGTATCACAAAACTGTGCAGTGCTTCAGCTTTCTTCGTTACGCAGACGCTGCGTGGGCTGGCTAGGGACGGTCGAACTGTGATCGCTTCGATCCATCAGCCGAGCAGCGAGGTCTTCGAGCTTTTTGATCGACTGTTTCTCCTCTCAGGGGGCAAAACAGTGTACTTTGGGCAGGCTTCTGAGGCTTGTGAGGTAGTAAATCTGAGTTTACATGCCTTTATATTTGTGTTCCTGCAATGTTAATGGGGTATCTGAATCCTGTCCTGTCATGTGCGTTTTGCAGTTCTTTGCCCAAGCAGGCTTCCCATGCCCACCTCTGCGCAATCCATCGGATCATTTCCTGCGCTGCATAAACGCAGACTTCGACAAGGTGAAGGCCACTCTGAAAGGATCTATGAAGATGAGAGTAAGTTTCAGAGTTCAGCCAGATCCCTCGTACTTACAAGTAGTTCACGGTTGTGCTATAGCCTATATGTGTCTTGACTCTTGACTGAAAATTCTGCTATCTTTTGCATACATAGTTTGAGAAGCCTGACGATCCCCTCGAGCGAACCACAACTTCCGAGGCAATCAGAAGGCTAATCAGCTACTACCAGCGCTCGCAGTACTATTTCGTGGCACGGCAGAAAGTTGATGAGATGGCACGGGTTGTAAGTAGTCAATAATATCCATTCAGCAACTTCTCACAATTCAGCCTGACCATTGAGGCCATCACAATTTGAAGATTCATCATTCATGTGGTTTTTTCCATTGCAGAAAGGAACGGTCCTGGATGCAGGGGGGAGCCAAGCAAGCTTTGGGATGCAGGCCTTCACGCTCACGAAGCGATCGTTCGTCAACATGTCAAGGGACTTTGGGTACTACTGGTTGAGGCTTATCATCTACATTGTTGTCACAGTCTGTATTGGGAGTATCTACCTCAACGTCGGCACCAAATACAGCTCCATCCTGGTAACTAAAGAACATCAAATATTGCTTCAGCTAACAGTTTACACTTACATTTGGCTAGCTATCCTGAATTGCAAATACTGCTTGACGTTTCATGTTTGGTGGTCTGACAAAAAAAACTCTGAAAACATGAATTCAGGCACGGGGCGCATGCGCATCTTTCATCTTTGGCTTCGTCACGTTCATGTCCATCGGAGGGTTCCCGTCTTTCGTGGAAGACATGAAGGTTTGTACTCAGAAAACCATCAGAGATCTGCATAGAATTCTTCAGACTCCGACCAAGTTTTGCTTTAACTGGATATTTTCTTGGGGTGGTTTCTTCAGGTGTTCCAGAGGGAGAGGATGAACGGGCACTACGGCGTGCTGGCGTTCGTGATCAGCAACACGCTGTCGGCGATGCCGTTCCTGATCCTCATCACGTTCCTGTCAGGGACGCTGTGCTACTTCATGGTGCACCTCCACCCGGGCTTCACCCACTACATCTTCTTCGTGCTGTGCCTCTACGCCAGCGTCACCGTCGTCGAGAGCCTGATGATGGCCATCGCCAGCATCATTCCCAACTTCCTCATGGGCATCATCATCGGCGCAGGGATACAGGTAACTTCCATGATCCCCCATCTGTCAGCAGGTTTTCGGATATGAAATGGGCATCAAGTAACAATTGTTGGGAATGTTTCAGGGGATCTTCATGCTGGTATCAGGGTACTTCAGGCTCCCGCATGACATCCCAAAACCATTCTGGAGGTACCCCATGTCATACATCAGCTTCCACTACTGGGCACTTCAGGTAAAAACAAAATCTATCAGAAGCTACCACTGAGATCCAAATCACATCAAATTCCTGTGAAATTCTCGTGAAATTCAAATGGGTCCTTTAATGTTGGTTTGCAGGGGCAATACCAAAACGACCTGGTGGGGCTGGTGTTCGACAACCAGGACGACGAGCTGCCCAAGATCCCAGGGGAGTACATCCTGGAGAACGTGTTCCAGATCGACGTGAGCCGCTCCAAGTGGCTGGACCTCTCCGTGCTGTTCAGCATGATCATCATCTACCGCCTGCTCTTCTTCGTCATGATCAAGGTCAGTGAGGACGTGACGCCGTGGGTGCGTGGATACATCGCCAGGAGGAGGGTGCAGCACAAGCGAAGAGCGGCGGAGCTCGCGATGGTCCGGACGCCGTCACTCCGCGGCTATGTAGTCGACGCGGCCGAACTACCGGCGGATCATCCGTGAGTGGCCTGAGCTGAAGAAGACGGGTGGATTGGATTGGACAGAAAATTAAGGCTTAAAAATAGCTGAACCGGTAGAAAAAGAATCTGATATGACTGAATGTGTCATGTGTATGTTATATAGATTGTACTAGCACTGCTTAAGCTGTCTTCTTGTAGTATTATTCTGAACGATGTGTATTTCCGCAGCTGAATGCAAGCTTACTCCTCTATTTCATTTGTTTGCACTGGCATTTAAAATGGCACTAAGATCAGAATTCAGAGCTGGGCTCGCTCAAACATGCATCTACATGAAGAACGACGAGAAGGCGCCAAAAGTTACAAGCCACAGTTTGACATGATATATGATGCACGATTTGTGATCCTTCTATCGTCTACAGTACCAACCTAATGAGGTAGCCTTTCGTCATTAAGATGGCAGCTTGTGGCATGCAGTAAGGTTGTCATTCAAATAGTGCTACAAATGGCAACAATTAGTAGTACTGATCGGAGATATCCCAAGGACGATCTTGTCAGGGCAGGACGCTAGTAGTACTGTTATATATAATCACGACAAGAACACAACAGTCCAAGTGTCCAACAGAGGACATATGGTATGTATATTATATATATACCCATTAAAGAGAGAACTATTTGCTATAGTACTACTTCCTCCAATCATATTGGGTGCCACTAATATGGATGTATAACATATTTTAGTTTTAGGTACATCCATATTAGTGGTGGCAAGTAATATGATTCGGAGTGAATACCATCATGATCCATCATTAGTCTGAACTTAACAACTGGAAGGGACATGTATTAAATCAACACAAGCTGTCAAGAAGTGTTTAAGGCTTTGTGTAAACTGGGAACAGGGCAAGATTAATGCGAAGTGTAGGTAGTTGAGGACCTGAGGTGACATCATGTATTATGAGCTGATCAGATGCTTGCTGTGGATCGCATGTGGATGTGGTGCAAGTCAATGCCATCGAACAACGGCAATAAATTGGTGCAGTGTAACATTGCAAGGCTTCCTTGTCCGGTTTCTGCAGCCAGCCATGGAGGAGACATACATGAAAGAAAACTCTCATATCCTAGTCTTTACTATTATATGTGAGTTGGTACGTCGTCAAAAATGTTTGATGTAAATATTGAAGACATCTTGACCATCCAATCATATAAAACCTCTCCCGCTTGATATCGAGCCATCCATGCAATCTACCCGCATCAAAATCTCCTAAACATTGATTGGTTACCAAAAAACAACATCTGAAGAATTAATCATGGGATCGCCATAATCAATCAGGGAAATATATGGAAATTATGCAGCCAAACATTAATCACTCGAATTGGCAGTACATGGAAAGCAATCGGGACGTTTTCACAATTGGGGTGATCCAACCAATCGGGACGGTTTCACCATTGTCAGCCTGACCATGTCATCCCTATAATCACTCAAGATAATTATGTCACACGATCCCATCAGGCCATTTCCATTCCCCACTATCTCTCTTTCGCCGCCGTCCACTCTCACGAGCACATGAGCGTCGAGCCGTACAATGGTGCATGCGCCACCGCCCAGCTTCGCACCAAGGCCACCCCTAGCTAAGCCACTCCTAGATCGTGCTGCAGCCATCCCTAGGCTACCCAGCCACGCCGGACATATGTTGCGCTCCCGCTGCCTTTGATCTCCTCAACAAGGCCATTCTAGGCTGATTCCTGTTGCCATGGAGAACAGCCACGATGATGCCGTTGCCGCCACCTTTGATCTCCTCCACAAGGCCATCCTAGGTCAATTCACGGTGCCATGGAGAACTACCACGATGAGGCCGTCGCCACCGTCTTTGATCTCCTCGACAATGCCATCCTAGGCCGATTCCCGGTGCCATGGAGGACAACCGTAATGTTGTCGCCGCCGCACGTCACCAGCTCGTCCTTCTCCTTCGACCGTCCCCAGCTCAGCTGTTGCCCGCCGCCCATAAACAGCGCGCCCGTCGCCGCCGCCCGTTACCAGCGCGCCCGTTGAAGTCATGCCCCCATGTTGTATGACTTCCGGTACCTCTTATAAGAAAAGAAAAGGCATGGCCCTAACTCTCTCCATAATTCTAGATGCATTTGTTCTTTTTGTCATAGTTGATGTAAGTTGACAAATTGGTTGGTATAGTACCTATGATGACATATATGGATCTCCGCTGATCTAGCATTTGGTCATTTACATTTTTTGCATTCTTGGTATAAACTGTCCACTCTGTGTAGCTAATCCGGCTAATTTGTTCAGTTGATTCAGTTGTAATATTTCTTGTATGGTCTCATGTTATTATGGTACACAATTGAACTATCCAGAGTTGTGTGTGTTACTGAAGAATTGGCACTCACAGTGTGCTTTCACGCTGAAGCTTTTGATTAGGGCTAGATGGCATTGGAAAAATCATCCTGCCATGCTACTGAAGAACATTCTCATAAGCTGCATCGATGACCTCTCTTCCTCTTGTGTTACCATTGGTGAGTTCATATCTGTAATTTTCAAATGTTGTCAAATATTTTGTAGAAGTGTGGCACATGCACTTGCTGCACATGTACGTGGTTGTTGACTGGTTTTGCTGCACTTATCTGATTTTTATGTCTTGTTGCAAGTTCTATGGCTGCTAGCGGTTCAGCTTCACACACCAGTTACAACAGTTCACTTGCATTTAGAAAAATGTATATGCACTTGATGACATGTATATGTACAGTTTCAGCACAGAAGCGAACGTTGCGGCTGGGCGAGCAATGCAGTGGCTGTCAGGTTTGCCAATGTGGTTTCTGATGTATCTATTTTGTAAAATATTCTTAAAGGATGTTGAGTAGTTCCCCTAAATAATTCTTCAACATACCTTGATATCCCCTGATAACGTCTTTGCCTTCTCCCTTTTTCACCAGATCATGCTTGAAGCACGGGAGTGCATTTCCTTAGGCGTTTTCTTACGTCGTCACTAAGTCATGCCTGAGATCGAGACTCTCTTCCAAGAAAAACTCAAGAATAGGAGTTCTAAAAACTATTCAATGGTTTTCCATATTTAATTGGAAGTAAGGTATTTGTGATAAGCTTTATTTTTTTAGTAGTAGCTTTGGTGGTAGACAGAGCATTGATTTGATCGATCAGTCTCATCAGAAGTGAACTGTTTTATCTCACTAGCAACCGTATTTTGGTTAAAATTAATGTGTTTAACGCATGTACATATACATATTGCAGAACATAGTCTCTTATCTTGTGTCGATCTACATATCACAGCAACTACTCACGACCGGTACCTTCTTATGTCATTATTGACACAAACAAAAGTTTGCTTCTTTAATAACAAAAAACATTTATTATTAGGTTTAGCAAAGGATGATAACTGATGTCTACGCCCCCTCCTTTTCCTGTAGACAGTGTTGGGCCTCCAAGAGCAGAGGTTTGTAGAACAGCAGCAAGTTTTCCCTTAAGTGGATCACCCAAGGTTTATCGAACTCAGGGAGGAAGAGGTCAAAGATATCCCTCTCATGCAACCCTGCAGCCACAAAGCAAGAAGTCTCTTGTGTCCCCAACACACCTAATAGGTGCACTAGTTCGGCGAAGAGATAGTGAAATACAGGTGGTATGAATAAGTATGAGCAGTAGCAACGGCACCAGAAAAGTGCTTTGCCCAGGACAGTAAACAAGTAGTAGTAACGCAGCAGTAGTAACGCAGCAGTAGTAACGCAGTAAAACAGTAAACAAGCGATAGCAGTATTTAGGAACAAGGCTTAGGGATCAGACTTTCACTAGTGGACACTCTCAACATTGATCACATAACAGAATAGATAAATGCATACTCTACACTCTCTTGTTGGATGATGAACACATTGCGTAGGATTACACGAACCCTCAATGCCGGAGTTAACAAGCTCCACAATTCAATGTTCATATTTAAATAACCTTAGAGTGCAAGATAGATCAATACGACTAAACCAAGTACTAATGTAGCATGCACACTGTCACCTTCATGCTAAGAAAGGAGGCATAGATCATATCAATACTATCATAGCAATAGTTAACTTCATAATCTACAAGAGATCATAATCATAGCCTACGCCAAGTACTAACACGGATGCACACACTGTCACCATTACACCGTGCAGGAGGAATAAAACTACTTTAATAACATCACTAGAGTAGCACATAGATGAATAGTGATACAAAACATATTGCAATCATAAAGAGATATAAATAAGCACTTCACTATGCCATTCATAACAGTGAATAAGTATTCTGTGAAATATAGCCTAAGAGACCCACACGGTGCACACACTGTCACCTTTACACACGTGGGACAAGGAGTCTCCGGAGATCACATAAGTAAAATTCACTTGACTAGCATAACGACATCTAGATTACAAGCATCATCATATGAATCTCAATCATGTAAGGCAGCTCATGAGATTATTATATTGAAGTACATAGGAGAGAGATGAACCACATAGCTACCGGTACAGCCCCGAGCCTCGATGGAGAACTACTCCCTCCTCATGGGAGACAGCAGCGTTGATGGAGATGGCGGTGGTGTCGATGGAGGAGCCTTCCGGGGGCACTTCCCTGTCCCGGCGGCGTGCCGGAACAGAGACTCCTGTCCCCCAGATCTTGGCTTCGCGATGGCGGCGGCTCTGGAAGGTTTCTCGTACCGTGGCTTTTTCGTATCGAGGTTTTAGGTCCAGGGGTTTTATATAGGCGAAGAGGCGGCGTCAGGAGGTCGAAGGGGTGCCCACACTATAGGGGGGCGCGGCCAGGGCCTGGGCCGCGCCGGCCTATGGTCTGGGGGCCCAGTGCCCCCTCTCTGGCGGTTCTCGTGTGTTCTGGATGCTTCCGGGCAAAATAGGAACCTGGGCGTTGATTTCGTCCGATTCCGAGAATATTTCGTTACTAGGATTTCTGAAACCAAAAACAGCAGAAACAGAACCGGCACTTCGGCATCTTGTTAATAGGTTAGTTCCAGAAAATGCACGAATATGACATAAAGTGTGCATAAAACATGTAGATATCATCAATAATGTGGCATGGAACATAAGAAATTATCGATACGTCGGAGACGTATCAGCATCCCCAAGCTTAGTTTCTGCTCGTCCCGAGCAGGTAAACGATAAACAAAGATAATTTCTGGAGTGACATGCCATCATAAACTTGATCATACTATTGTAAGCATATGTAATGGATGCAGCGATCCAAACAATGTAAATGACATGAGTAAACAAATGAATCATATAGCAAAGACTTTTCATGAATAGTACTTCAAGACAAGCATCAATAAGTCTTGCATAAGAGTTAACTCATAAAGCAATAATTCATAGTAAAAGCATTGAAGCAACACAAAGGAAGATGAAGTTTCAGCGGTTGCTTTCAACTCGTAACATGTATATCTCATGGATATTGTCAACATAGAGTAATATAACAAGTGCAATATGCAAGTATGTAGGAATCAATGCACAGTTCACACAAGTGTTTGCTTCTTGAGGTGGAGAGAGATAGGTGAACTGACTCAACAATAAAAGTAAAAGAATGGTCCTTCAAAGAGGAAAAGCATCGATTGCTATATTTGTGCTAGAGCTTTGATTTTGAAAACAAGAAACAATTTTGTCAACGGTAGTAATAAAGCATATGTATCATGTAAATTATATCTTATAAGTTGCAAGCCTCATGCATAGTATACTAATAGTGCCCGCACCTTGTCCTAATTAGCTTGGACTACCGGATCATCGCAATGCACATGTTTTAACCAAGTGTCACAAAGGGGTACCTCTATGCCGCCTGTACAAAGGTCTAAGGAGAAAGCTCGCATTGGATTTCTCGCTATTGATTATTCTCAACTTAGACATCCATACCGGGACAACATAGACAACAGATAATGGACTCCTCTTTTATGCATAAGCATGTAACAACAATTAATTTTTCTCATTTGAGATTGAGGATATATGTCCAAAACTGAAACTTCCACCATGGATCATGGCTTTAGTTAGCGGCCCAATGTTCTTCTCTAACAATATGCATGCTCTAACCATAAGGTGGTAGATCGCTCTTACTTCAGACAAGACGAACATGCATAGCAACTCACATGAAATTCAACAAAAGGTAGTTGATGGCGTCCCCAGGAACATGGTTATCGCACAACGAGCAACTTAATAAGAGATAAAGTGCATAAGTACATATTCAATACCACAATAGTTTTTAGGTTATTTGTCCCATGAGCTATATATTGTAAAGGTGAAGAATGGAAATTTAAAGGTAGCACTCAAGCAATTTACTTTGGAATGGCGGAGAAATACCATGTAGTAGGTAGGTATGGTGGACACAAATGGCATAGTGGTTGGCTCAAGTATTTGGATGCATGAGAAGTATTCCCTCTCGATACAAGTTTTAGGCTAGCAAGGTTATTTGAAACAAACACAAGGATGAACCGGTGCAGCAAAGCTCACATAAAAGACATATTGAAAACATTATAAGACTCTAAACCGTCTTCCTTGTTGTTCAAACTCAATACTAGAAATTATCTAGACCTTAGAGAGACCAAATATGCAAACCAAATTTTAGCAAGCTCTTTGTATTTCTTCATTAATAGGTGCAAAGTATATGATGCAAGATGTTAAACATGAGCACAACAATTGCCAAGTATCACATTATCCAAGACATTATAGCAATTACTACATGTATCATTTTCCAATTCCAACCATAAAACAATTTAACGAAGAAGAAACTTCGCCATGAATACTATGAGTAGAGCCTAAGGACATACTTGTCCATATGCAACAGCGGAGCGTGTCTCTCTCCCACACAAGCATTTATTCAAACAAAAACAAAAACAAAAGCACACAGACGCTCCAAGTAAAGTACATAAGATGTGGCCGAATAAAAATATAGTTTCAAGGGAGGAACCTGATAATATGTCGATGAAGAAGGGGATGCCTTGGGCATCCCCAAGCTTAGATGCTTGAGTCTTCTTGAAATATGCAGGGATGAACCACCGGGGCATCCCCAAGCTTAGAGCTTTCACTCTCCTTGATCATGTTGTATTATCTCCCTCTCTTGATCCTTGAAAACTTCCTCCACACCAAACTTAGAACAACTCATTAGAGGGTTAGTGCACAATCAAAATATACATGTTCAGAGGTGACATAATCATTCTTAACACTTCTGTACATTGCACAAAGCTACTGAAATTCAACGGAATCAAAATATCCATCGAACATAACAAAACTGGCAATGCGAAATAAAAGGCAGAATCTGTCAAAACAGAACAGTTCGTATTGACGAATTTTATCAAGGCACCAGACTTGCTCAAATCAAAATTCTCAAATTGAATGAAAGTTGCGTACATATCTGAGGATCACTCACGTAAATTGGTATAATTTTCTGAGTTACCTACAGAGAATTTTGCCCAGATTCGTGACAGCAAAGAAATCTGTTTCTGCGCAGTAATCCAAATCTAGTATGAACTTTACTATCAACGACTTTACTTGGCACAATAAAACACTAAACTAAGATAAGGAGAGGTTGCTACAGTAGTAAACAAATTCCAAGACACAAATATAAAACAAATTACTGTAGCAAAATAACACATGGGTTATCTCCCAAGAAGTTCTTTCTTTATAGCCATTAAGATGGGCTCAGCATTTTAATGATGCACTCGCAAGAAATAGTATTTGAAGCAAAAGAGAGCATCAAGAAGCAAATTAAAAACAACTTTAAGCCTAACATGCTTCCTATGAAAAGGAATCTTGTAAATAAACAAGTTCAAGAAGCATAATGCAACAAGCATAGAGAGATAAAACAAGTGCAGCTTCAAGATTTTTAGCACATAGAGAGGTGTTTTAGTAACATGAAAATTTCTACAACCATATTTTCCTCTCTCATAATAACTTTCAGTAGCATCATGAGCAAACTCAACAATATAACTATCACATAAAGCATTCTTATCATGAGTCTCATGCATAAAATTATTACTCTCCACATAAGCATAATCAATTTTATTAGTAATAGTGGGAGCAAATTCAACAAAGTAGCTATCATTATTATTCAAATCATCAAATATAGGAGGCATATTGTAATCATAATCAAATTTATCCTCCATAACAGGCGGTAACAAAAGACTACTATCATTATAATCATCATAAATAGGAGGCAAAGTATCATCAAAGTAAATTTTCTCCTCAATGCTTGGGGGACTAAAAAGATCATGCTCATCAAAACCAGCTTCCCCAAGCTTAGAATTTTCTATATTATTATCAACAATGATGTTCAAAGCGTTCATACTAATATTACAACCAGCATGCAAATAAGGTTCCATAGGTTTTTTAATTTTCGCATCAAACCATCCATGTCTTAAATCAGGAAATAGAATAAGAAGCTCATTTTTGTCCATTATGCCAAACTAGTGTAAACAAGAAACAAAAAGATGCAATTGCAGGATCTAAAGGAAATAGCTTCGAGTACTTACAACGGCGCCGGAAAATAGCTTAGTAGCCGAGATCCGGAGTGTGAGTACCTTTTACCTTTCCTCCCCGGCAACGGCGCCAGAAAATAGCTTGATGTCTACGCCCCCTCCTTTTCCTGTAGACAGTGTTGGGCCTCCAAGAGCAGAGGTTTGTAGAACAGCAGCAAGTTTTCCCTTAAGTGGATCACCCAAGGTTTATCGAACTCAGGGAGGAAGAGGTCAAAGATATCCCTCTCATGCAACCCTGCAGCCACAAAGCAAGAAGTCTCTTGTGTCCCCAACACACCTAATAGGTGCACTAGTTCGGCGAAGAGATAGTGAAATACAGGTGGTATGAATAAGTATGAGCAGTAGCAACGGCACCAGAAAAGTGCTTTGCCCAGGACAAGAAACAAGCGGTAGTAACGCAGCAGTAGTAACGCAGCAAAGTAGTAACGCAAAGAAACAGTAAACAAGCGATAGCAGTATTTAGGAACAAGGCCTAGGGATCAGACTTTCACTAGTGGACACTCTCAACATTGATCACATAACAGAATAGATAAATGCATACTCTACACTCTCTTGTTGGATGATGAACACATTGCGTATGATTACACGAACCCTCAATGCCGGAGTTAACAAGCTCCACAATTCAATGTTCATATTTAAATAACCTTAGAGTGCAAGATAGATCAATACGACTAAACCAAGTACTAATGTAGCATGCACACTGTCACCTTCATGCTAAGAAAGGAGGCATAGATCATATCAATACTATCATAGCAATAGTTAACTTCATAATCTACAAGAGATCATAATCATAGCCTACACCAAGTACTAACACGGATGCACACACTGTCACCATTACACCGTGCAGGAGGAATAAAACTACTTTAATAACATCACTAGAGTAGCACATAGATGAATAGTGATACAAAACATATTGCAATCATAAAGAGATATAAATAAGCACTTCACTATGCCATTCATAACAGTGAATAAGTATTCTGTGAAATATAGCCTAAGAGACCCACACGGTGCACACACTGTCACCTTTACACACGTGGGACAAGGAGTCTCCGGAGATCACATAAGTAAAATTCACTTGACTAGCATAACGACATCTAGATTACAAGCATCATCATATGAATCTCAATCATGTAAGGCAGCTCATGAGATTATTGTATTGAAGTACATAGGAGAGAGATGAACCACATAGCTACCGGTACAGCCCCGAGCCTCGATGGAGAACTACTCCCTCCTCATGGGAGACAGCAGCGTTGATGGAGATGGCGGTGGTGTCGATGGAGGAGCCTTCCGGGGGCACTTCCCCGTCCCGGTGGCGTGCCGGAACAGAGACTCCTGTCCCCCAGATCTTGGCTTCGCGATGGCGGCGGCTCTGGAAGGTTTCTCGTACCGTGGCTTTTTTGTATCGAGGTTTTAGGTCCAGGGGCTTTATATAGGCGAAGAGGCGGCGTCAGGAGGTCGAAGGGGTGCCCACACTATAGGGGGGCGCGGCCAGGGCCTGGGCCGCACCGGCCTATGGTCTGGGGGCCCAGTGCCCCCTCTCTGGCGGTTCTCGTGTGTTCTGGATGCTTCCGGGCAAAATAGGAACCTGGGCGTTGATTTCGTCCGATTCCGAGAATATTTCGTTACTAGGATTTCTGAAACCAAAAACAGCAGAAAACAGGAACTGGCACTTCGGCATCTTGTTAATAGGTTAGTTCCAGAAAATGCACGAATATGACATAAAGTGTGCATAAAACATGTAGATATCATCAATAATGTGGCATGGAACATAAGAAATTATCGATACGTCGGAGACGTATCAATAACCCAACATGCCGTTGTAAAGCTCATGAGAATGCAACACTCGGTTTTTTCCCTTAGGATTTGAAGTTGGTACTGAACTAAGTATAAATAAATTCCGGGCTGATTGCGGTTTGCAAACTAGATATATCCTCTATTTAGCCCATATTTTGGTTATTTCCTTTGTTGTATAGTGTATATTTTTTTACCGTAATAATACTATCAATTTGTTGTGCCCTGCAGTATCACGAGCCATTGTTACAAACTATGCATTCACAGGATCGTGCATCGAAGGAGAGAAGTTCTCATGTCTGTTATTTTTATGTTTGGTAATGTAGGTTCCAGGCTACCATAACACTATTTCTGAAGCCATTGGTAGTAAGTTCTGTATGAGGATCTGCCGTTCACTAACTTGATCAAGCAAAGTAGGTTGTGTATATGTCCATTGTTAAGGGGGGAAAGTCCTTCATTGTTGCCACACACTGGGGAAATGATCAACTTCTATATAATTTATTCATCTGAATTATGAGCTATAGTGTTGTTTGTCTGCAGAGCACACATTTTCAGTTATTTTATTTTAATTAAGCATGGATCTGTAAATGATACCATCATGATCCTTCATCTCATTTCTAACAGCAGTGTTCATTTTCTAATTCTGGTTGACCAATTCTGTGGTATAGTGCTGACTCAAGCTTGGGAAACATATTCTTATGTTCCACTGATTACATTGCCTAACTAGCATTCATCATGCCCCAGGATTTACAAGGATAGTAGGGTAATATAAAAAGTCAAGTTCATTGTTTGATGCACCAATCATGAGATCCATGGGACTTGATATAGGTTAGGTAGGCTAAACTTTCTGAAACAGATTTGAAGAAAAGAATGTATATGTCCATTTTTTAGTTCTCTCATTTCGCCAACTAGGGTAATCAATTTCAGTTTTTGACATTTTTCTGCAGCTAACTTTGTTCCGTAAGTGCATGGACACGAAGATTGCCTATCATGAATAATTTGATGGTTGGAATTTAAGGAAAAGGAAGGGATGCCAACATACAATGACCAATGTGTGTTAGCGAGGAGGCATCCATGCCTGATCAAGTTTAGCGGTGGTCTGTGCCTGTCTTATTGCTAATGTGATGACCTGCTTGCAGCCGCGGGCAACACCTGATGTGAGCACGGGCAGGCACAAAGCCAGCCATGGCGAACTTCGGCCGGTGCTCTTGATGTTGAGGGTGAAGGTTGCATGGTTAATGCTCCACTTTTTTTTAAACCATGTAAATACATTCTCAACTATATATTTGACTTATGAAGTAAGATACTGTTATCACCAGAATTTGACCGAGTTAGAGGTGGGCCGCGATCAAGATGGGCTTGAAGAATATACATGGAAGAATATACGTGAATCGGCCTTATATGCAAAGTTTGGGCTAGTTTGCCCGTGTATCTGTAATATAGTAGGATACGTGTCGGTTAGTTAGAGTTTGGCTCGTGCACGGTGGGGATTATTCCCACGTTAGAAAGTCTACGGACTATAAATACGTATCTAGGGTTTATGAAATAAACAACAATCACGTTCACCACAAACCAATCTAGGCGCATCGCCAACTCCCTTGTCTTGAGGGTTTCTTCCGGGTAAGCATCATGCTGCCTAGATCGCATCTTGCGATCTAGGCAGTACAAGTTTATTCGCTGTTCATGCGTTGCTCGTACTGAAGCCTTTTTGATGGCGAGCAACGTAGTTATCTTAGATGTGTTAGGGTTAGCATTGTTCATCGTATCATATGCTATCGCCGTGCAACCCTTGGACATCTAGTCGCCCTTACGCCTATCTTAGGTGTAAGGGCGGCACCCCGCTTGATCATTATTTAGTAGATCCGATCCGTTATGGTTGCTCCTTGTTCTTCAAGGATTAGTTTAATATCTGCATAGTTAGGCCTTACAAACGGGTTGAAGGATTGATACGTCTCCGACGTATCGATAATTTCTTATGTTCCATGCCACATTATTGATGTTATCTACATGTTTTATGCACACTTTATGTCATATTTGTGCATTTTCTGGAACTAACCTATTAACAAGATGCCGAAGTGCCAGTTCCTGTTTGTCATTGTTTTTGGTTTCGTAAATCCTAGTAACGAAATATTCTCGGAATCGAACGAAATCAACGCCCAAGTTCCTATTTTCACCGGAAGCATCCGTAACACCCGGAAGGACCAGAGGGGGGGCACTGGGCCCCCAGACCATAGGCCGGCGCGGCCCAGGCCCTGGCCGCGCCGCCCTATGGTGTCGTCGCCCCTTCGACCCTCCTGCGCCGCCTCTTCGCCTATATAATGCCCCTGGATCGAAAACCCTGATACGTTCGACGAAAACCACAGAAACCTTCCAGAGCCGCCGCCATCGTGACGCCAAGATCTGGGGGACAGGAGTCTCTGTTCCGGCACGCTGCCGGAGCGGGGAAGTGCCCCCGGAAGGCTTCTCCATCGACACCGCTGCCATCTCCACCGCCATCTTCATCACCGCTGCTGCTCCCATGAGGAGGGAGTAGTTCTCCATCGAGGCTCGGGGCTGTACCGGTAGCTATGTGGTTCATCTCTCTCCTATGTGCTTCAATACAATAATCTCATGAGCTGCCTTACATGATTGAGATTCATATGATGATGCTTGTAATCTAGATGTCATTATGCTAGTCAAGTGAGTTTTACTTATGTGATCTCCGGAGACTCCTTGTCCCACGTGTGTAAAGGTGACAGTGTGTGCACCGTGTGGGTCTCTTAGGCTATATTTCACAGAATACTTATTCACTGTTATGAATGGCATAGTGAAGTTCTTATTTATATCTCTTTATGATTGCAATGTATTTGTATCACAATTTATCTATGTGCTACTCTAGCAATGTTATTAAAGTAGTTCTATTCCTCCTGCACGATGTAATGGTGACAGTGTGTGCATCCGTGTTAGTACTTGGTTTATGCTATGATCATGATCTCTTGTAGATTATGAAGTTAACTATTGCTATGATAGTATTGATGTGATCTATTCCTCCTACATATGCATGAAGGTGACAGTGTGCATGCTATGTTAGTACTTGGTTTAGTCTTTTGATCTATCTTACACTATAAGGTTACTAAAATATGAACATTAATTGTGGAGCTTGTTAACTCCGGCATTGAGGGTTCGTGTAATCCTACGCAATGTGTTCATCATCCAACAAGAGTGTAGAGTATGCATTTATCTATTCTGTTATGTGATCACTGTTGAGAGTGTCCACTAGTGAAAGTGTAATCCCTAGGCCTTGTTCCTAAATACTGCTATCGCTGCTTGTTTATCGTTTATCTTTGCGTTACATCGCTGCAATACTACCACCATCAACTCCACGCCCGCAAGCTATTTTCTGGCACCGTTGCTACTGCTACTATTTATTCATACCACCTGTATTTCACTATCTCTTCGCCGAACTAGTGCACCTATTAGGTGTGTTGGGGACACAAGAGACTTCTTGCTTTGTGGTTGCAGGGTTGCATGAGAGGGATATCTTTGACCTCTTCCTCCCTGAGTTCGATAAACCTTGGGTGATCCACTTAAGGGAAAACTTGCTGCTGTTCTACAAACCTCTGCTCTTGGAGGCCCAACACTGTCTACAGGAAAAGGAGGGGGAAGTAGACATCAAGCTATTTTCTGGCGCCATTGCCGGGGAGGAAAGGTAAAAGGTACTCACACTCCGGATCTCGGCTACTAAGCTATTTCCCGGCGCCGTAAGTACTCAAAGCTATTTCCTTTAGATCCTGCAATTGCATCTTTTTGTTTCTTGTTTACACTAGTTTGGCATAATGGACAAGAATGATCTTCTTACTCTATTTCCTGATTTAAAACATGGATTGTTTGATGCGAAAATTAAAAAACCTATTGAATCTTATTTGCATGCTGGTAGTAATATTAGTATGAACGCTTTGAACACCATTGTTGATAATGATATAGAAAGTTCTAAGCTTGGGGAAGCTGGTTTTCATGATCTTTTTAGTCCCCCAAGCATTGAGGAGAAAATTTACTTTGATAATACTTTGCCTCCCATTTATGATGATTATAATGATAGTGGTCTTTTGGTGCCACCTACTATGGAGAGTAAATTTTGTTGTGATTATACTATGCCTCCTACACTTGATGAGAATAATAATGATAGCTACTTTGTTGAATTTGCTCCCACTATTACTAATAAAATTGATTATGCCTATGTGGAGAGTAATAATTTTATGCATGAGACTCATGATAAGAATGCTTTATGTGATGGTTATATTGTTGAGTTTGCTCATGTTGCTACTGAAAGTTATTATGAGAGAGGAAAATATGGTTGTAGAAATTTTCATGTTACTAAAATACCTCTCTATGTGCTGAAATTTTTGAAGCTAAGCTTGTTTTATCTTCCTATGCTTGTTACTTTGCTCTTCATGAACTTGTTTATTTACAAGATTCCTTTGCATAGGAAGCATGTTAGACTTAAATGTGTTTTGAATTTTCCTCTTGATGCTCTCTTTTGCTCCCAATACTATTTCTTGCGAGTGCATCATTAAAACTGCTGAGCCCATCTTAATGGCTATAAAGAAAGAACTTCTTGGGAGATAACCCATGTGTTATTTTGCTACAGTAATTTGTTTTTATTTTGTGTCTTGGAAGTTGTTTACTACTGTAGCAACCTCTCCTTATCTTAGTTTTGTGTTTTGTTGTGCCAAGTGAAGCCTCTAATCGAAGGTTGATACTAGATTTGGATTTCTGCGCAGAAACAGATTTCTATCTGTCACGAATCTGGGCTATTTTCTCTGTAGAAAAATCATAAAAATATGCCAATTTACGTGCGTGTTCCTCAGATATGTACGCAACTTTCATTAGTTTTGAGTTTTCTGATTTGAGCAACGGAAGTATTTATTAGAAATTCGTCTTTACGGACTGTTCTGTTTTGACAGATTCTGCCTTTTCGCATTGCCTCTTTTGCTATGTGGGATGGATTTCTTTGTTCCATTAAACTCCAGTAGCTTTGAGCAATGTCCAGAAGTGTTAAGAATGATTGTGTCACCTCTGAACATGTGAGTTTTTGATTATGTACTAACCCCTCTAATGAAGTTTATGAGAAGTTTGGTGTGAAGGAAGTTTTCAAGGGTCAAGAGAGGAGGATGATATACTATGATCAAGAAGAGTGAAAGCTCTAAGCTTGGGGATGCCCCGGTGGTTCACCCCTGCATATATCAAGAAGACTCAAGCATCTAAGCTTGGGGATGCCCAAGGCATCCCCTTCTTCATCGACAAATTATCAGGTTCCTTCTCTTGAAACTATATTTTTATTCGGTCACATCTTATGTGCTTTGCTTGGAGCGTCTGTATGCTTTTATTTTTGTTTGTGTTTGAATAAATTGGATTACATCATGCTTGTGTGGGAGAGAGACATGCTCCGCTGTTGCATATGAACACAAGTGTTCTTAGTTTTTAGTATTCATGGCGAAGTTTCTTCTTCGTTAAATTGTTATATGGTTGGAATTGGAACATGATACATGTAGTAAATTGCTATAATATCTTGGATAATGTGATACTTGGCAATTGTTGTGCTCATGTTTAAGCTCTTGCATCATATACTTTGCACCTATTAATGAAGAAATACATAGAGCATGCTAAAATTTGGTTTGCATAATTGGTCTCTCTAAGGTCTAGATAATTTCTAGTATTGAGTTTGAACAACAAGGAAGACGGTGTAGAGTCTTATAATGTTTTCAATATGTCTTTTATGTGAGTTTTGCTGCACCGGTTCATCCTTGTGTTTGTTTCAAATAACCTTGCTAGCCTAAACCTTGTATCGAGAGGGAATACTTCTCATGCATCCAAATCCTTGAGCCAAACAACACTATGCCATTTGTGTCCACCATACCTACCTACTACATGGTATTTTCCGCCATTCCAAAGTAAATTGCTTGAGTGCTACCTTTAAACAATTCAAAATTTATCACCTCTGATTTGTGTCAATGTTTTATAGCTCATGAGGAAGTATGTGGTGTTTATCTTTCAATCTTGTTGGGCAACTTTCACCAATGGACTAGTGGCTTCATCCGCTTATCCAATAATCTTGCAAAAAGAGCTGGCAATGGGATTCCCAGTCCCGAATTAATTAACAAAAATAGACACTCCTCCATGGTATGTGATTGTTGGACGGCACTCGAAGGATTCGGTTAGCCATGGCTTGTGTAAGCAAAGGTTGGGAGGAGTGTCATCATAATAAAACTAAAATAAAAAGGCACTCCTTCATGGTATGAGATTGTTGGCAGGCACCCGAGGATTCGGTTAGCCATGGTTTGTGAAAGAAAGGTTGGAAGGAGTGCCATCCAAAAATAAAATAAAATGGGAGCCGCTCTTTGAAGGTTTGTCTGGCAAGGGGGTTAGAGTACCCGCTACCATTCGTTGACAACAACATACACCTCTCAAAACTTTATTTTTATGCTCTCTTTATGTTTTCAAAATCAAAGCTCTAGCACAAATATAGCAATCGATGCTTTTCCTCTTTGAAGGACCATTCTTTTACTTTCATTGTTGAGTCAGTTCACCTATTTCTCTCCATCTCAAGAAGCAAACACTTGTGTGAACTGTGCATTGATTCCTACATATTTGCTTATTGCACTTATTATATTACTCTATGTTGACAATATCCATGAGATATACATGTTACAAGTTGAAAGCAACCGCTGAAACTTAATCTTCCTTTGTGTTGCTTCAATACCTTTACTTTGAATTATTGCTTTATGAGTTAACTCTTATGCAAGACTTATTGATGCTTGTCTTTAAGTACTATTCATGAAAAGTCTTTGCTTTATGATTCACTTGTTTACTCATGTCATATACATTGTTTTGATCGCTGCATTCACTACATATGCTTTACAAATAGTATGATCAAGGTTATGATGGCATGTCACTCCAGAAATTATCTGTGTTATCGTTTTACCTGCTCGGGACGAGCAGAACTAAGCTTGGGGATGCTGATACGTCTCCGACGTATCGATAATTTCTTATGTTCCATGCCACATTATTTATGTTATCTACATGTTTTATGCACACTTTATGTCATATTTGTGCATTTTCTGGAACTAACCTATTAACAAGATGCCGAAGTGCCGGTTCGTTTCTGCTGTTTTTGGTTTCAGAAATCCTAGTAACGAAATATTCTCGGAATCGGACGAAATCAACGCCCAAGTTCCTATTTTCACCGGAAGCATCCAGAACACCCGGGAAGGACCAGAGGGGGGGCACTGGGCCCCCAGACCATAGGCCGGCGCGGCCCAGGCCCTGGCTGCGCCGCCCTATGGTGTCGTCACCCCTTCGACCCTCCTGCGCCGCCTCTTCGCCTATATAATGCCCCTGGATCGAAAACCCTGATACGTTCGACGAAAACCACAGAAACCTTCCAGAGCCGCCGCCATCGTGACGCCAAGATCTGGGGGACAGGAGTCTCTGTTCCGGCACGCTGCCGGAGCGGGGAAGTGCCCCCGGAAGGCTTCTCCATCGACACCGCTGCCATCTCCACCGCCATCTTCATCACCGCTGCTGCTCCCATGAGGAGGGAGTAGTTCTCCATCGAGGCTCGGGGCTGTACTGGTAGCTATGTGGTTCATCTCTCTCCTATGTGCTTCAATACAATAATCTCATGAGCTGCCTTACATGATTGAGATTCATATGATGATGCTTGTAATCTAGATGTCATTATGCTAGTCAAGTGAGTTTTACTTATGTGATCTCCGGAGACTCCTTGTCCCACGTGTGTAAAGGTGACAGTGTGTGCACCGTGTGGGTCTCTTAGGCTATATTTCACAGAATACTTATTCACTGTTATGAATGGCATAGTGAAGTGCTTATTTATATCTCTTTATGATTGCAATGTATTTGTATCACAATTTATCTATGTGCTACTCTAGCAATGTTATTAAAGTAGTTCTATTCCTCCTGCACGATGTAATGGTGACAGTGTGTGCATCCGTGTTAGTACTTGGTTTATGCTATGATCATGATCTCTTGTAGATTATGAAGTTAACTATTGCTATGATAGTATTGATGTGATCTATTCCTCCTACATATGCATGAAGGTGACAGTGTTCATGCTATGTTAGTACTTGGTTTAGTCTTTTGATCTATCTTACACTATAAGGTTACTAAAATATGAACATTAATTGTGGAGCTTGTTAACTCCGGCATTGAGGGTTCGTGTAATCCTACGCAATGTGTTCATCATCCAACAAGAGTGTAGAGTATGCATTTATCTATTCTGTTATGTGATCAATGTTGAGAGTGTCCACTAGTGAAAGTGTAATCCCTAGGCCTTGTTCCTAAATACTGCTATCGCTGCTTGTTTACTGTTTTACTGCGTTACTACTGCTGCAATACTACCACCATCAACTCCACGCCCGCAAGCTATTTTCTGGCACCGTTGCTACTGCTACTATTTATTCATACCACCTGTATTTCACTATCTCTTCGCCGAACTAGTGCACCTATTAGGTGTGTTGGGGACACAAGAGACTTCTTGCTTTGTGGTTGCAGGGTTGCATGAGAGGGATATCTTTGACCTCTTCCTCCCTGAGTTCGATAAACCTTGGGTGATCCACTTAAGGGAAAACTTGCTGCTGTTCTACAAACCTCTGCTCTTGGAGGCCCAACACTGTCTACAGGAAAAGGAGGGGGAAGTAGACATCAAGGATCCAGTGGCGCGTAGGGTGTAGTTTGCTAGCCCTAGACAGGATGTCCCGGGGATCAACCTCGTGTTGGTTTTTAGGCCTTGCCTAGGGTCGGTTTACGAACACCGTGCGTGGCCGCGAGGCTCAATCACGAGTAGGATGTTCCGATTATGTGGTGAAAACCCTAAATCGTAGTAGATCGTTTTAGCTTTATTTTGATCAAGCAGGACCACCATATATTCGTACACCTCGTGCGAATCATGGGTGGATCGGCTCTTTGAGCCGATTCACAGGACAACCTGAGAGCCGATCGAGGCTCGTATTTAATGTTTATGTGTATGCCATGCAGGAAACTAAGCGAGGCATCTCCATCACCTTCCTGACCGGGTATAGGTCAGGTGGCACGCCCTTGCACCAGCATCGGACGTGCGTGCCGAGTCTTTGCGGGCCGTCGCTCGGAGGGACCAGGGCCAGCCGCAGTCCTGGGAGCCTCCCGGCTCTACCGTGTTGCCCGTCGCTGCTCGCCGGTGGGTTTCTGACCGCAACACATTCTGGCACGCCCGGTGGGACGGTCTTCGACATCAACCGCATCGCCATCTACATCTGAGATGGCGGACGGCACCCCAGTCACGTACGAGGATTTGACCGAGGAGCTCAAGAAGAAGTATGACGAGGTCAAAGCGATCCTCGAAGCCGACCTCATCGGCTCTTTTCACAGAACCCGCTCACATGGCATCAGGTGGAAAGGGTTCTCACCTGAAGGCGTGCTCGATGGAGTGGACCTGTCCACCCCGTCAGAAGAACGCACCAGGTCCCTGCGTCAGGAGATTAACTACATGGTAGCTCACTCGCTGCACCACCATTCTGAGAGCCTGGTGAACACTTTGGAGCGTGTCGCTCTTCGGGTGATCTAGGAAATCATGAGGCATCAGTACTCTCCGTCAGGACCAGCTCTCGGGACTTACTAAGGAGAGATGCCACTCCAGTCCCGTCCACCGCTGCCATTCGCGTTGGCAGCACCAGAAGTACCGAGTTCACCGGCATACGTCGTCTACAAGATCGGTGGTGACCCTAGTGACTACCAGTTCTTGCATGAGGCGCCGAAGGAGATCCCTCACGGGTACACGTGCACATACGTGCCAGACTGCAGTAACTGGGCACTCACAAACCAGACTGCAACAGCAGGGACCTCTGGAACGACAGGAGGAACTTCGGGAACAGATCTTGAGAAGCAGACGTGGCTAGCTAAGTATGCCACTCCGACAAACCTCCAGAGCTCAGCTCCTGCAGTTGGCTCAGAGCTGGAAAAGCAAGCATGGCTGGCTAAGTATGCCACTCCGGCGAATCTTCAGAGTTCGACTTCGCAGCCCGACACCGCGGATCAAATCAGTACCATCCTGAGAGACCAGTTCGGCATGGTGCCGAAGAGGAGGACAATCGGCTATTCCAAGCCGTACCCCAACGAGTACGAGTTGATCCCGCTACCACCCAAATATCGGCTCCCTGATTTCTCCAAGTTTAATGGATCAGATGGTTCCAGCTCCATCGAGCACGTGAGCCGATATTTGGCACACGGGCACGATCTCAGCGGCGAGATGAAGCTGCGTGTGAGGTTCTTCGCACGATCCCTCACAGGATCGGCTTTCGGGTGGTACACATCGCTGCCACCAGACTCAATCCGGACGTGGAAGCAGTTGGAAGAGCAGTTCCACATGCAGTATCACTCAGAGGCTTCCGAGGCCGGCATTGCCGATCTAGCACAAGTACGTCAGAAGCGTGGAGAAGCGTGGCGAGAATACGTCCAGCACTTCAGACTTGTTAGGAACCGATGTTATTCGGCTCGTGTGACTGAAAAAGAAGCAGTCGAGTTGGCAGTGGTGGGCCTTGCATCACCAATCAAGGATATGGCCTCCCAAGCAGACTACCCTTCACTGGCGCACATGGTTCAGAAACTGTCGTTATATGAACAGCGCCACCCAGACTTGTACCAGGACAAATTCAAGCGTGCGGTAGTCCTGGTTGAGGCAGATGAAGACGAAGGCTCTGCGGGAGATCAAGAGGTAGCAGTGGCTGAATGGACTCGGGGGCAACCCCGTGTCCCGCAAATGGGTTAAGCCACCAGGTCCGCCCGAGAGGGTTTGATTTTGACGTGACTAAAGCGAGCAAATCTTCGACCTCTTACTCAAGGAGAAGCGATTGAAGATACCCGAAGGCCTCAAAATCCCCACGGTACAGGAGCTGAACGGAAAGCCATACTGCAAATGGCATAACTCGTTCTCCCATACCACCAACGACTGCAGGGTGTGGCGTCAGCAGATCCAAATGGCGATAGAACAAGGACGTCTAATTTTCATCCAGTACGCCATGAAAGTCGACACTCACCCCTTCCCCGCCGTTAACATGGTGGAGTGCACTTACCCTAGAGGGTGCCAGCCAAGTTTCTCGTTCAACATCAACATGGTAGGACTTGGACACCACTCTGGTAAGGACGGAGACGAGGGCAGCTGCTCTCGTAGCAAGGACACGAGAGGAAGCCGTTCCACGCGATCGGCTCCGTCACGATGGCAAGCGCTACATCACGAGAGGGAGAAGTGAGGAACGTGAGATATCGGCGACCTCTCTCTCGATCACCTCCTCAACAAGTATGTGAGTCAATATGACCAACGCCGACGACCCAACGACGATGATGAAAGGGATCGTGCGGCTAGGGACGCCAGGAGACGTCGTCGGCATGATCGCGACGAGGGAGAGATATGAGCGCCACGCCAAGGAAAGGTTAAGGGAGCAAGACGACGAGGATAGGCACTGGGACTGTCCCTTCTTCGACAATCGCTGGGATTCGGGAATGAGCCGATTGCCTACAATCGGCAACGCCCAGAATGTAGACGAGAAGAGGAAGGATGCGACTAACGTGTCCGTGTTCAAACGTCTAGGGCCTCTCCCACCTCGGAACAAGCACGCCGAGTCCCCTCGGGTGGAAGATCTCGAGGATTTGGAAGACGATGATGAAGAAGAAGAAGACAAGTACCACCGGCCAAGGTGGTGCCACGATGGACTCAGCCGTTCCCAAAAGCGTAGGGTTCGGCCGATCGCGTGGCTTGGAGGAAGCCGAAAGGTTATACCCGCACACGCTAAGGAAGGCGCGGCCTGATGCGGCCGCGAAAATTCAGCGAACCCTGGATGAAGAGGGTCGACCACAAAAAATGGAGTGGCGCCCCAAGCAAAGGAAAGCCGATGATGAAACATCGGTGGCACAAACATGGTGTTCATCCTTCCGACGGAGTTTAGTGCTCCGAGATTAGACGAAGCACCCGTGGCACAACTTGGACTGCGGCCCACGGCCGATTATCTTTGAGAAGCCACGAGAAAGAAGCTACGAGACATCTGAAGGCCCCGTACTTGCGAGGTTATATCAATGGGCAGCCTGTCAACAAGATCTTGGTGGACACCGGAGCGGCGATCAACATTATGACATACTCCATGCTACGTCGGTTGGGACGCTCTAGCTCGGATCTGATCAAGACCAACGTGACACCGAGCGATTTCAACGGCCAAGCGTCGACGCACAAGGCGTTACGAACGTGGATCTCGACCGTAGGAAGGAAAACCATCCCTACGATGTTCTTTATCGTCGACAGCAAGAGCACCTATGCTGTCCTCCTAGGAAGAGATTGGATCCACGCCAACTGTTGCATTCCATCCACGATGCACCAATGCGTAATACAGTGGGATGGAGATGAGGTAGAGGTCGTCCATGCAGATGACTCAGCCGAGATTTCAACGGGCGGCATGAACGCTTGGGAAACGAGCAGGCCAAGAGCCACTCTCAGGCATCAATTTGGACGACTGCGAGCGCATCGACGTGACAAAGGATGGGGTTAGGCTGGTCTTATCCACCGGCCTGACCGTGTAGCAAGAACGAACCGATGGGCAAACGTGGCGAGGCCGATCCTTGGGATCGGCCCCAAAGATCTATGGAGGAACATTGCAAAACCTTCATTGAGCGATTCGATCAACGTGGAGGCCGATTCCAGCAATCGGCCAAAATTATCCTCACCACACATTCTGCCTGTGTTCAACGTCGATCTAATGGGCAGCGGTTTTACGTCGGCTGATGAGAGTCAACATTAGTCCTAACGGAGCCGACGTTCAAATACAGTGCCTTGGCTAACTACAGAGCCGATATCCGCGATTACAGCAGATTCGGCTCGGGGGGCACCTAATCAGATGAACATGTGCGATACATGTGCAGTGAAATATTGGGGGCCGATAGAAAATCGGCCAGTAAAAAAAATTTCTCATGGTATACAGCTGATGCAAGGTGACATAGGCATCCCAAATGGGCCTGCCGAAGATGGTACCCGGGGTTTACTGGAGGCCCAATACCCGAAGAATAAGAAGATTCGGAAGTCCAAGATTTACTAAGGAAAGATAGAGTTGTAATAGGAAGTGTTGTTTGTAATCTGGCGGGATGAGTTAGAAACCGTCCCGGATTCTGTAAACTTGTATAGCACGAATCCCTCGGCTCCACCTCCTATATAAAGGGGGAGCCGAGGGACGAAGAATCAATCGAATCATTGTCTGCAAACCCTAGTTTTCATAATCGTCGAGTACTTTCCGGCTGAAACCTTCGAGATCTACTTACCCTCTACTTCCAACTAAACCCTAGCCTACAATCCATAGGCATTGACAAGTTGATACCTTGTCAATTGGCGCCGTCTGTGGGAACTAGAGGCGTAAGGAGCTGATCTCGATGGCACGCTCAAGATCTTCGACATCGTCAACCGCAAGCAACACAATGGATCGAGGTAAACAGATCGCTGCTGGTCTTGTCGATTTTGTTCCTCACCCACCCTCCCGTTTGGATGCATATGCGTATCTGGCGGAGCCCATGGAGATGACGTTCGGAAGGTTTCACTTTCGCGTCGAGAAGGAAGGATCGTATCGTGTCGAGATTCCGATTTCGTCGGGATCATCGGTGATCGATTCAGATTTTTCAAACTATGCATCGTCAACCGAGTCAGGAGAAGAAGAAACCTCGGCGACACGCTACGTCAGCACCAGAGCAAGAGAGAAACTCGCCAAGATCTTCAACGACATGTCGTTTGAGTCATCTGCGGACTCATATATAAGCGATGACTCAAGCGATGTCGACAGTTACGACTTCATCGACAAATCTCTCACAAGTGGGCAAGGTCTTCATCAATCTCAACGATGATGTCACCAAACCCAACGTAGATCTGAGTACAAAGTATCATCAGATTTACGCCATTGAAGATCAAGAGGAGACATCTGAGGCTTTCGACAGTTTGGGAAATCCATACGTCGATCCCTCCAATCTGCGACAAGGCCTGGGCAACAAATACGTCGGGCCAGAGCCGCGAGATAGAGTTCAACTTTCACAAGCAGCGTGGGACAGAGCCGCGAGAGCTATGAACGGCACGAACCAATGGCTACCACAGCCACACCGGAAGAATTGCAAGCATATCAATATAGGCTCGCACGAGCTGCCAGGGAATTGGAAAAACAGACGGTGAGTTGAACAGGAGAAAGGAGGCAGCTTCTGCATCCAGCAGGAGAAGGGCAGATCTAAGTCGACAATCTAGAACTACGGGTGATAGCCACCGGGAGGCGCGGAACAGAGCAAGATCAAGGCTGCAACACATACCCGAAGCGAGAAAGAGAGCACTTGGTCCAACCTCGACATGTCCTTCATGTCGATAGATACAAGAGGAAACATCATCCCTAAGACACCGGAGGCTGGGTATATGGCGACACATGCTTTTATCCTTGCGTCTAAACCACCTCCCGGGTGATCCAAGGGAAACATTGTACAATATGGCGGTAGCAGGAGTTGGAGCTATGGGGACGGCGTTTGTATCAACGCCTCCCGAAGGAGTGGCAAGGCAAAATAGTCCACGACTGCAAAGACAACGGCGGCGGCACGAAGGGCCAAGTGGAGCAAGAGACACAGAAAGACAGGCAAGAGTCGACGAGCGCGGCAAAGCGAAGGGATCATCGGCAATCTCCGGAAGTGACCGACGAAGATATGTGTGGCTTGCCATGCTTTACAAGGAGAGTCCGGAAAACTCGAGTCCCCTCAGGATTCAAGTTACCCGATAATTTCAAAAAATTCGACGGCCTTCAAGATCCAGAGGATTGGCTAGTCGACTATCTGGAGACGGTGAAGCTCACAGGAGGAACTAGGGCAACAGCCATGCAAAGTATCCAGGTGCATTTGAGTGGAGCCGCACGATCTTGGATAAAGAAACTCGCTCCAGATCCATCGACAGTGGGAAAGTTTCGAGGATGTGTTCGTCAAGAACTTTAGATCCACGTGCAAAAACCAGCGTCGTTAGAGGAGTTGAGAGCGTGTCGACGAAGCGGATGAGCCAATGAGGAAGTACATCCAGAGGTGGAATATCATTAAAAACTCAGCAGAAAATATATCCGACGAGAGAGCAATAGATGCGTTTGTCGCAGAGTCGCGTGGAGATTTCGTCGAAGACTTGGGAAGGACCAATCCAAAGACAGTATCCGCGTTAATGGAGATAGCAAATAAATGGGCAGATGGAGAAGACGCCGTCCACAACAAACGACACAGGTCGCCAGAGGAGGACCGCGGTCGAAACTATCAACCGAGGCGAAGATTTCCTCGGACGTACCAGAACTACGACGCTCCAGGACAAATTTCGGCAGGTTTTCGGACAAACACAGGAGGAAGCAACAGAGATGATTACCGAGAGAAGCGGTGAGCAGCGAGGTGATAACGGGGATGATTCACGCAACAGGCAAAATAGCGGGCCTAGGTTCCCAAGACCTTTCGTGTCCCACGAAGAGATGATGAACGGACCGTGCCGGATGCATTTTTTCCTCGACAAAGAACGGAAAAAGACGGTCGGGGCACTTGCGGAAGGATTGTCGAAATTTTCAAGCAATGTTGCGGTATGCGAGAGAACGCTAATGCGCGGGCAGCACAGAGAAATCCTCGAGAACCCGAAGCGAGATTCACTTGCCACCTCCTCCCGCGATTACAGACGACAATCGGCATCGGCTCGTAATAGCGGCAAGACCGCACCACCACCTTATGTTGATCCTAATTCCAATGGAGCGGTGTTGATGATTCAGAAGGGAAGGCCGTCCAATAGAGCTCGTAAAGTAATCTCACGACAGGTGTTTATGGCAGAGAAAATGCCTCCACCAACGATTGAGTACCTTAATTGGTCAGGACAAGATATCGGCTTCACAATAGCAGATCATCCATGACAAGTTCCTCGACCGGGGCGATCAGCACTTATTACGCCACGATTATCGCGGGATTTGATGTCTCTCGAGTGTTCATAGACGGCGGCAGCAGCCTAAACCTTATGTATGCGAGATACATTGAGGAAGATGAACATATCCTTAGCAAACTTGAAACCAACGGACACAAGGT
Organism: Lolium perenne; assembly: GCF_019359855.2. Taxonomy (NCBI): domain Eukaryota; kingdom Viridiplantae; phylum Streptophyta; class Magnoliopsida; order Poales; family Poaceae; genus Lolium; species Lolium perenne. Next base: position 130,310,962 of record NC_067244.2, read on the forward strand.
TCCACGGCATTACACCGGAGAAACCAAGTTATCCATTGGGAAAGATCAATCTCGACGTTCAGTTTGGGACCCGAGAAAATTATAGAATCGAGAGGCTCGAGTTTGAAGTCGTGGATTTTCCGTCGCAATATCACGCTCTGTTGGGACGACCAGCATATGCTAGATTTATGGCAGTGCCACACTATACATACTTGTTGTGGAGGTTGCCTGGACCAAAGGGACCAATCACGATTAAAGGAAGCTTTGCCTTAGCCGATAAGTGCGACAAGGATTTCCACGGTTGTCGAAACCTTCGGGATGCAAGCTGAGTACTTGGCGTCAAAAAGCATGACTGATTACGACGTCTTGCCAGGACGTTGGAAGGCCAAACAAAGAATCAACTTTCGCATCGAGAAAAATTCAAAAGAGGTGCAGATTCACCCGACAGACCCAAAAAAGACGACATCTATCGCAAACGACATGGATATCGCATAGGAAAGCGCGCTCGTCGAGTTCCTCCGTGAGCACTGGAAAATCTTCGCATGGTGTCCAGCTGACATGCCAGGAGTACCCAGGGAACTTGCCGAGCACCACCTAAACTTGGATCCACTAGCGAGACCAATCAAACAACCTTTGCGACGTTTTGAACCAAACCGCAAAGCCATGCTGTCGAAATTAATCGACTACAAGAAGCTGGTTTTATCAAAGAGATATTCACGAAGCCACATGGGTAGCAAATCCTGTGCTGGTGCCGAAGAAAAACACTAAGGTCCTTCGCATGTGCGTCGACTTTACGTGTGTCAATAAACATTGTCCAAAGGATCACTTTCCCCTCCCGAGGATCGATCAAATTATCGACTCCACGGCTGGATGTGAACGTCTTTCCTTCCTGGATGCATATTCTGGTTATAATCAGATCAGATTGAAAGAAGATGATGAAGTAAAGACCGCGTTTATTACACCTTACGGCGTGTTTTGCTACAGAACAATGCCCTTTGGTCTAAAAAATGCGGGAGCAACATATCAAAGGATGATGCAGAAGTGTTTGGCGACACAGATTGGGAAGAACGTGCAAGTATACATTGATGATGTCGTCATAACATCAAAAAAGGGGGCAACGTTGATCGAGGATCTCAAGGAAACCTTCGACAACCTTGATAAATTCTGCCTTAAACTGAACCCGACGAAGTGTTCCTTTGGCGTCCCAGCAGGAGAACTTTTGGGTTTTCTAGTGTCAGCAAGAGGGATTGAAGCAAATCCCGACAAAATACAGGCTATCGTAACAATGAGGAAGCCAACAAAGTTGAAGGAGATACAACAGCTAACGGGGCGAGTCGCAGCTTTGAGTAGATTCGTCGCTAGGCTGGGAGAAAAGGCACTGCCGTTCTACGCTTTGATAAAACAAGGAGATAAATTTCAGTGGAACGAAGAAGCCGACAGAGCTTTCGAGGATTTGAAGCGCACAATTTCGACACCGCCAATTCTGGTGGCACCAAAAGAAAGGGAACCCCTCCTGCTATATATCGCAGCCACACCACAAGTGGTGAGCACGGTGCTAGTTGTCGAAAGGGAAGAAGAAGGAAAACTCCACGGCGTGCAGAGGCCAGTATACTTCGTCAGCGAGGTTCTATCACCATCTAAACAAAGGTATCCGCAGTACCAAAAGATAGCATATGGAGTATTCACGACAGCGCGAAAATTGCGCCACTATTTTTCGGCACATCCGATCATAGTGGTCAATGAAGCTCCCTTATCCAATATACTGAACAACCCAGAAGCTACGGGTCGTGTCTCCCTTTGGGGAATAGAACTTTCCCCTCGGGACATCACGTATGAAAAAAGAAAAGCAATAAAATCGCAAATACTGCCGGACTTCATCGCAGAGTGGATGGAGTTGCAAAATACAGGACCTCCAGATTTATCGAGAACTTGGACCATGAACTTCGACGGGTCCAAAAGATCGGAAGGAGTCGGCGCAGAGTAGTACTCATATCACCCGAAGGCGACAAGTTGAAGTACATCCTCCGGATGACGTTCCCTAACGCATCTAATAATGAAGCGAGAATACGAGGCTCTCATACATGGAATGAAGATGGCGAAAGATCATGGAGCAACTCGACTAAAAATCTTTGGCGACTCACAGCTGGTGGCACAGCAAGTTATGAACCAATGTGATGCAGTCAATGATAGCATGATGGCATACAAGGAGGTATACAACGAACTCGAGAAGTTGTTCGATGGATGCGAAGTAAACCATATTAGCAGATTGAGCAACGACGAAGCCGATGTTCTTGCAAACATCGGGTCGCAATGCCTTGCAGTCAATGAAGGGGGAGCCGAGGGACGAAGAATCAATCGAATCATTGTCTGCAAACCCTAGTTTTCATAATCGTCGAGTACTTTCCGGCTGAAACCTTCGAGATCTACTTACCCTCTACTTCCAACTAAACCCTAGCCTACAATCCATAGGCATTGACAAGTTGATACCTTGTCACAAGGACATCGACTTTAGAGCTAAGAAACAAAGCCGATGCACAGCCATCGACTCTAGTACAATTACACAAGATCTACCAGCTGCGTGTTCAAGACACGGATTTCGACCAGGTCGGTTTTCAGTTCAGCCTCATGGCCAACCTCCAACCTTTTACTCTTTAAGCCGTTGGTGTTTCGTCTGCAATATCGGCTTTCAAAGGAAGAAAAGGTGATCGGCTCCGGTGTATCTACCGTCGGCCTGGCTAAGTTAACCACTTTCTCAGCTACGCTCGTAGGAATGACTAGGACCTCTGCATGGTGGCTATCTCAATTGCCTGAGTTCAAGGCCCTTTGTTTGATCTGTGCATCCTCACCAATATTCTCGCCTTGACTGAGACTCGGGGGGCAGCTGGCCCGGTAGATGCTCTGTTTTAGAAGCCGATTGGGGTGTCATCGGCTGATCCTGCGTCGCAACCTTCTTCAAAAATGGTGAGTTCTTGCAGAAGAGGATCACTGGACTTGGTGGGAGGAATTTAAAGGCTCTCTTGGAGACTCCACATTATCCACCAGATTTCAAAGTCATCAGTTGAAGAATTGAAGGATGGATTGTGAAGAACCGATGCGTTGCTATCGGCTCATCGAGCATTGGCTAAGTGAACAATCGGCTAAGTCAGTATGAAGGGGAATCGGCTAAATTAGCTTAAAGGAAACCGGCAAAATCAAATTGGGGGAAATTCTTCATTGATAAACAGGATTTCTTACATGAAGAGCTGATTGCTCTCAAAAGGAAGTACTAGGGGATACATTTCCCCACCTACTACTACTGACCCTATGCTAATGGTCCTATCTACGGACCGTCGCTGCCCTCGTCGTCGCCATCGTCGCCGCTGTCGGTGCTACTCCCGGCGGGCTCGTCATCGCTGCTGTAGCGGCCGCCGACAGGACCCTCGTTGTCCTCATCCTCCTCGTCAGGCGCTGCCGTCGGCCGTCGAAGTCGCTGAGGTTCCCCGGCCAGGGACAGAAGCGCTTGGCCGGCGGTTCGTCGGAGGAGGTGTCGTCCTCCTCCTCCTTCTCCTCCTCCTCCTCCTCGGGGGAGGTGAAGTCATCGCAGGAGAAGCGATCGTCATCGCTCTCCTCCTCCGTTTCCCCGTCGGCAAGGAAGCGGAGGTCACTTTCCCCGTCGGTCAAGGACTTGTTGTCCTCAGACCAGACGGAGAAGTCGTGACTAGACTCCTCCCCGGCTTCGATGGCGCGGCGGATGTTGGCCGCGTGGGCCTCCTCCGGGTTCCACTCCGGCGTCGGCTCGCGGGAGGAGGAGGATTGGGTGGAAAGATCCGATGAGGCAGAGGAGGAAGAAGACATGGTGGCGCAGGAGGGCTTTTGGGAGTGCTAATGCGAAGGGGATGAAGAAGCAAACTGTTTGGAGCGGTTAAATAAAAGTGGATATAGTGGAAATTCAATGCCACAGCAGTTTCCGAGGAAGTGGTGCCCAAGAAAAAAAAAACTGCCAGGTCACGCGGAGAAGTTGAGAAGGCAGGGCATCATGATGAAGGATGCTGCGACGGTTCTGCTCTGCCACGACATGACCCGACGAAGAAAAAGCAGAGTGATTTTGGAATTATCAATTCCAAAACCAGGGGGGCATGTGTTATCACCAGAATTTGACCGAGTTAGAGGTGGGCCGCGATCAAGATGGGCTTGAAGAATATACATGGAAGAATATACGTGAATCGGCCTTATATGCAAAGTTTGGGCTAGTTTGCCCGTGTATCTGTAATATAGTAGGATACGTGTCGGTTAGTTAGAGTTTGGCTCGTGCACGGTGGGGATTATTCCCACGTTAGAAAGTCTACGGACTATAAATATGTATCTAGGGTTTATGAAATAAACAACAATCACGTTCACCACAAACCAATCTAGGCGCATCGCCAACTCCCTTGTCTCGAGGGTTTCTTCCGGGTAAGCATCATGCTGCCTAGATCGCATCTTGCGATCTAGGCAGTACAAGTTTATTCGCTGTTCATGCGTTGCTCGTACTGAAGCCTTTTTGATGGCGAGCAACGTAGTTATCTTAGATGTGTTAAGGTTAGCATTGTTCATCGTATCATATGCTATCGTCGTGCAACCCTTGGACATCTAGCCGCCCTTACGCCTATCTTAGGTGTAAGGGCGGCACCCCGCTTGATCATTATTTAGTAGATCCGATCCGTTATGGTTGCTCCTTGTTCTTCAAGGATTAGTTTAATATCTGCATAGTTAGGCCTTACAAACGGGTTGAAGGATCCAGTGGCGCGTAGGGTGTAGTTTGCTAGCCCTAGACAGGATGTTCCGGGGATCAACCTCGTGTTGGTTTTTAGGCCTTGCCTAGGGTCGGTTTACGAACACCGTGCGTGGCCGCGAGGCTCAATCACGAGTAGGATGTTCCGATTATGTGGTGAAAACCCTAAATCGTAGTATATCGTTTTAGCTTTATTTTGATCAAGCAGGACCACCATATATTCGTACACCTCGTGCGAATCATGGGTGGATCGGCTCTTTGAGCCGATTCACAGGACAACCTGAGAGCCGATCGAGGCTCGTATTTAATGTTTACGTGTATGCCATGCAGGAAACTAAGCGAGGCATCTCCATCACCTTCCTGACCGGGTATAGGTCAGGTGGCACGCCCTTGCACCAGCATCGGACGTGCGTGCCGAGTCTTTGCGGGCCGTCGCTCGGAGGGACCAGGGCCAGCCGCAGTCCTGGGAGCCTCCCGGCTCTACTGTGTTGCCCGTCGCTGCTCGCCGGTGGGTTTCTGACCGCAACAGATACATGATGATTGCTATTATGAATCTAGATATGTTGATTCAGTTGGCCTCAAATGTAATGTTTCCATGACCAATTTTATCCACAGTCTATACATAAGCTCTTTTTTACTGTATGGACAGACAAAATCTGGTGTGCCAAATAGCATGTCTTATCTTGTAGTATTGAGATTATTGGCATTTTTTGTGTAGCTTCAACACACACCCTAATTTGGGAGGGTGACATTGAATTGTTAAATAGAAATAACATGTATTACATTTACATAATCGATGAAAAAACATCGAGAGGGATAGAATCCGTAGCAACGCACGGGCATTCAACTAGTGAATAGTAAGTATGAGCAGAAAATTGCACCCATCACTTAGGAGATCTAACTCAGCAGAAAACAATCCAAACTGTCGTGATCAAAGGCAAAGGGGATAGCAACGAAGCATATACTCACTCCATTCCCTTTTAATTGACTTTAATTTAGTATAAAATTGTACTAAATTGGAGTCAACTAAAAGAGAGCGGAGGAAGTAGCATGCGAACACGGCATAAGTTTGATAGGTGTAGAAGGAATTTTAGGAACACGGGTACAACTGATCCTAATTTGGAAACAAATGGTAAGAGAAAATTTAGTCGCAAATGATTATAACTCTTTTTGCCTAATTAATAAAGCTTGCGGTTCCTTTAGAAAAGAAAAAGAGGAGGAAAGACTCGCAAATAAAAATGTATATTCGAGTTTTAAAAATTATAAAAGAACACACACATAGATAATGGGAGAATGTATATACGTGCGAACTAAACGTATATATTAAAATTGCTGACATGTACAAAAATCACCAAATATTTTAGCCTTCCTCGTACTAAGTTTCACATTTTATAACTTAATCTAGGTAACTAAAGTTTTTACGGATCTCAAAGCAAAATTGAATGGAAGAGATGTTAGGAAAATCAATGCCAAGATGATGATTCTCGGGTGCACAACACGAATACGTGTGGAATGAGAGAATAGATTAGGAGACGGTTCAGAGTGTGATATAAGCTTGTAAACAATGCCCCTTGTCTCTCATGAAGGACACTGCCACGATAGAAAGACAAATAAGACGAGGTATTGAGCAATATAGAGAGCTCATCATCTACTTGCATCCAAATGGAATGTGTCATGGGTACATGGTTATAGGGACCAAGAAAGATTATAATAGTTTGCAGCCTTCAGGAGGAATGTGGGAATATACTACCCACAGTTCTCCTTCGGTTTGGACTTCTGGACGAAGGGGGAGGAGGAAAATGGATGGTGCATGTGGCTGATTCGTAAGAACCGGCTATCGCTAAGGATATATACATGCATCAATGCTCGAACTTGATGCCATCAACAATAATGGTGGCGTCAAATGTGATGAGGAAGGGCCTGTCGTACAATGGCCATGCAAGTTAGTTGTGGATAACAGGTGGGAAGAAGAAGCGGCTTAAGGAGGTGTCATCAATTGTGAGGAGAGATGAAACAAGGAGGTGAATGCCAAGTTGAAAATGATTGGGAGATGAGCTCATGTGAATGTGCTACGCTATGTTTTTAGATGAGTGTCATTCGTGGGGACGGGTATATAGATTACTACATGTGCCATATGTCTAGAGCGACTTTTCCCTTGTGGAAAAGTATATTGCCCCTAAGTGTGTTTTTGATAAATAATGCCAATCTTTTTTTCTCTCGAACACATGCTAAAGCATGCGTCATTATATATTAGAAGAAAACGATCAAGAAGACGAGAGCAAACATGAGGTAGCAGAGCTACAAGACAAAAGGAAAAGAAAGGAAAAAAACAAAATTATACAGGTTTAACTTTGTTAGCCACTCTCTTTCACTCAAAATAATGACAATCTCTATGGACTATTTTTTTTTAGTTTATATGAAGGAATATTTTATAGGTAATGCTTGAAGTTCATGTGTTGGAATCAAGGTTGGATGTCATGAAGATAAAGATATGCCTTAAGTATTAGCATCAAGATCATCGGTTTGAAGAGATGAATATGACATTGTCAAGAAGAAAAAATGAATAGAAAGTTCTTGTGTTGAACTCCAATAAGCCATGCTCTAACTTATGTGGTAAGACATGTAGGATCAAGATCTTGAGAATTTGATTTTAGTAGAATAATTCAAGATATGACGCCAAGTCAGTGTCATAATAGACTGATGAGTTGATATATGATTGACCAAGACATAGAGAATGCAATCAAATGAAGAGCTCTTTATATACCTCAAGAGTTTGTGATACGTGGAGCACGAGAAGATAAAAGGCTGGCCAAGATGAAAAGCGATACAGATTCAAGTTGGTAAACACAAGAAGCGTAAAGAATGTACCACATGGGATCAACTGATCCCGTGGCATGGTAACATTTGTCAGTTATGATTTGTAAACTAACTCATTATGCATGTGTTTTTGTGTGTTTATATATGTGCTAGGTATCTTTTCATGGGCATGCATCAGAAGATAGTTCCTATAGAGCCCATGAGAGGATATGATCACCAAGTTTAAGAAGTGCAAGTTCAAGATAAGCATCTCGAAAATATCATATACTTGAAGCATGCCGTCTTTTTTTGTGATAATTGACATGTAAAAATGTGCTTTAATGAAGTTATCCCATAGTGGTATATAGCTACCAAAATTTCAGTATTCACAATGATCAAGTAAAGTATTTTGTCTTGAAGGAAGTATAAAACAGTATCATCAAAATGGAGCGGGATGCGCAAGGCAAACATATATTCTTGCCAGGTTTCCTTTCACCAGGTTATAGGATAGATAGCCTCAAAATGGGATTTCGGTTAAGTAACTTGATTTCATCATCATAAGGAGCTCAATCTTTTGCGTATATACTTTGCATATCCCTATTTTGTTGTTTCTCTATGTGATTTTTTTAGCTTGTCGCTAGCTTTTTGCCAAGCCCAAGTTCATGAGGATTATGATTCCTCATATGCCAGGAGTCCCCCATAGGTTGAGGCTAGCCGTCGGTGAACGGAGAGATCAACTGTAAAGTTGGAATGTCAGTTACTTGTGGTGGTGCTACGCCCCACATGGGGGTGGGGGTGGGGGTGGGAGACAACGCGAGAGATGAGGTTGGCGTCTTAAGTCCCCTAGCAAGGCCGAAGTTTCCTATCATGCTAGCGGTTCCAACGTAGTAGGTTCAATGGTTTCCAGAAAAATCACCGCAAATGGTCCTCCTTTATCGTCGTTGTGATCATGGCAACCCACCCCTACAACGCCACATGTTCCATCCTCATGTCCCGATGAATTGTCCATTTGCATGTAACTTTGTCGCAACCGACAGTGGCAAAGCTTAGTACAAGTCAACAGGCCCCGTCCCCCTCCCCAAGTATCGACTCTTTATGCCAGCTATGTGGTTTTTTATGAAACTATGCGAAATAAGAACTTTCTGATTTGGTTTCACGTATAGCTTTGTGTCCATCTATCTAAATGGGCCACATTGCTACTAACGATTTGGTAATATCTGCATGTGATACTGGCTCTATTTAATGTAGAAAAATGCACTTTTTAGCATTTGGCTCCTATCTACCTCATTTAGTCCAAAATTATTGAAGTTTTAGGTCTATCCTAAGTCAAAAGCCCTCAAGTTTTTGAACATCTTTATAGAAAAATGTATTGACATCTACAACATCTATTTATTATTCATCGTAAAAATATTTTTGTATTTTACAAATTTATTAGCATATATACTTATATAAAATATGATTAAGAGCTTCAATTATTTCAAGTACATTATTTTTATAAAATAACATGGGCTTTATTAGATAATGTTTGGCGGAATATATAGGTGATTTGGAGGATCCATAAACCATACATGGCGCCCTAGCTCTAAAGATGTAGCTGATCTAGTTTGATCATGGTGTGTTGTCCATAGCTCATCCCTGAATTAATATCATTCACCACAGAGTCAATTAGTATTATTTCAAGTACTTTGAAGATTATAAAAACATCTGTTTTTTAGAGAGAAATAAAAACATCTGTTCAAGCGGGCCAAGGCGTAACACAAAAAGTTGTCTGTTGGCGACAGAGAGGCGACGGTTCCTGCCCTCCTTTGGACGCCGGTGAGGTGGTGACCTCCTCCCCCCTCCCTCCGCTGCTCCGGCGGTTGGAGGGGAGGTGGGCTCCCGTTTCTCTCCGGTTTGGTCCATAGGTCTAGGGTCTCATCTTCGTCTAGTGGCAGCAGTTTGGTGGGGCTGGTGCTTCGTCGAATAAGGTGGCATCGGTCTCTCCCTCACCACGGCGGCGTCCGTCCAGGCGACTCCGTTGAGTCGATGGCCTCGTCTGCTCGCCGTTCCTTTGCAGCGGTGGGCTCTTTGTTTTGGTGCTGGAACAAGGTTGGTGGTCCGGCGGCGGCAGATTTGGCGTTTTTCCCCGGCAATAGTCGCGGGATTCGCCGGATTTGGATCTTGGTCAGCGTGGGGAATGTCCCCGGCCGACTCGCCACAGCGTCAAGTGCCTGTTCTGCAGGTCTGGTCTTCGGTTCACAACGTCTTGAAGGCTATGGCGCTGGCCTAGATTTCGGTTTGTTGGTTCTCCGTCGCTCTCTCTGGTGTGCATCTCGGGCGCCGGTGGACGACGACGGTTTCAAATCGGTTTGTTTGCAGGGACTCCAAAGGACTTACTTGTAATATTCTTTTATTTGGGGGTCCTTTCGCAAAGTTTCCTGGATACCTCCCAGTCCTGGTTTTCCTGTACGTTCCACTTGTTGTACTCTGTTTATTTGATTTAAATAATGTGTCGTTCTCTCAAAAAAAAAAACACAAAAAGTCGAAGGTGCTTCCCGGCCCAAAACACTAGAGTACCAAATCTGCACTGGAAAAACAGCAAATAAACCCACGGGAAAACTCCGACAAAAAATCAAGAAACCCTAGCGATGCTGCAGATCCGCCTGAGTAAGATCGGCTCGTCGGACTCCGGCGCCGCCGCCTCCGGCGCGACGGCCGGGGCTTCTGGCGGCGCCCCGGCAAAGTCCTCAGCGGCGGCTGTTGGCGGCGCCCCGGAGTCGGTGACGGTGGCGTGCCCCGACCACCTGATCATCGCGGACCTCGCCGTGGCGAAGAGCCTGGGCGCCGTCACGAACTCCGCCGTCGCCGCGACCCGTGCAATCGGCCGCCGCTCCCGCCGGCCCCTCGGCGAGCGCGTCCACATCTGCTCCCGCTGCGAGTTCCCCATCGCCATTTACGGTCGCCTCGTACGGAACCCTAAACCCTAGCATCTTCGCCTATGTCTTCACTACTACTTCACTTATCATATTTATGCCATGGGGTTGGTCAAGAAAAGATTAGGTTTTAGAAGCACACATAATGCCATGTAATTATGTACCATTTGGGAGGAACTAGTTGCTCAGTATTGCTTGTTTCGTAATAAGTAAGTGCATTAGGCAGATGTAGGATCTCTGTTGTCTTGGTATGCTAGTTGTTTAAGGATTTTGGGCTGCTGAGAGCTCGAGGATAGTATAAACATTCAAACCATGTGAACAGAAATGCTGAATACTTGTCTGGGTATGGCTAGTAACATGTCATATTTGCAGAGATATCTGTGACTGGAATCAATATTATGTTGTTTGCTTAGTTTGTTGTGTCTAAATGTCATATGGGGAATCCTGCAGTTCAATTTGGAGCTGTATTTAGAAGCAGTAGCAGTATTTTTATTCTGCTACTATATTGGTGGATACTAATTTTTTAGGGAATTGCACTTGCACATAAAATGGGTATTCACTTGATGGTCTTGTCTTGGAGCTAATGCCCTGTTGTTATAAATACTCTATTGCGGGCATGATATGCTCCTAAATACTCTATTATCCAGAGTTATTGGATTGGTTGGCCCTCTTATTTCTTATGCTGAAGATGTTCGGGCTACCAAGCTTATTTAGTTTTAGTATGAGCTAATGCAACCAAACGAAACCACAATCGTGTATAATACATTTCACAATCAGGTATCTTGTCATGGTAATTTCAGTATTGATTATTTATGCCCCTAAACAAACTGGTCCATGCCACCCTTGTTTTACCTGTTGCCTCCTGCCTAGATTATATGTAGTTTGTTCATTTTAGTTTTTTGACCAGAAAACAGTAGGAGAGCTATATGCCTATATGTGGTTTTGTTCATTTTAGTTATTGACCAGAAAACAGTAGGAGAGACTCCTACTGCTGTATTATATTAATTTTGTTCATTTTAATTGTTTTGCTACTTTATAGCAGTATTATTATTCTGCTACTATATTAGTGGATACTAATTTTTTAGGGAATTGCACATAATTCGCACATAAAATGGATATCCACTTGATGATGGTGTTGTGTTGGAGTTAATGCCAATTGTAAATACTCTATTGCGGACATGATATGCTCCTAAATACTCTATTATCCAGAGTTATTGGATTGGTTGGCTCTCTGATATCTTATGCTGAAGATGTTTGGGCTATCAAGCTTATTTACGGAGTAGTTTTTTTCAAACATTTGATCAAGGAGTCCATGGAAGTGAAGGTAGTGCATATTAAGCGTGATCAAAATGTAGTTACCCACGCTTTAGCTGCTTTTGGGTGTACGTCGATGTGTTCTGTGGTCCGGCTAAGGCCAGGACCTATCGGCGAGATTGTAATCCCATGAGTTAATTAATATATATCTCATTCCGCAAAAAAAAGCTTATTTAGTTTTAGTTTGAGCAAATGCAAGCAAATGTAACCACTGATCGTGTGTAATGCATTTCACAATCAGGTATCTTGTCATGGTAATTTCAGTATTGAATTTTTATGCCCCTAAACAAACTGGTCCACACCACCCTTGTTTTACCTGTTGTCTCCTGCCTAGATTATATGTGGTTTTGTTCATTTTAGTTTTTTGACCAGAAAACAGTAGGAGAGCTACATGCCTATATGTGGTTTTGTTCATTTTAGTTATTGACCAGAAAACAGTAGGAGAGGCTCCTACTGCTGTATTATATTAATTTTGTTCATTTTAGTTGTTTTGCTACTTTATAGTTGTATGTAACATGTTCGGATTCCTTGTGAGCATGCTTTCTGCTTAGCCTGTGCAAGAACTGACTCTAATTGTTTATTCATTTTGGTTCTTATGCTGCTTTATAGTTGGATCCTACAATCAATGACTTTCTTTTACTTTGTTCAGATTCCTTGTGAGCATGCTTTCTGTTTAGCCTGTGCAAGAAGTGATTCCAGCTGCTATCTGTAAGCATTCTCCTTAACATTTCCTAACATGGTTTTAATCCCATTCTTACCTTCTATATCGATAGACTTGCTAAGTGATTCATGGTAGGATAATTTGTATAACTCAGTGGTTTATCTGCACGGCATGAAATAACATCGCATGTTATGTGAAGCCTGATCATCCACTGATTGAGCTGAAATGAGCTTCATCTAAGTACATCACATATTATCATCCATACATTTCAAACACTGATAGCGCAGTTGCACTATTGGGTAACCTATGCCTGGTCCACTTAATTTTTTTTTGCCCGGTCTGCTTGTATTAGTAACTTGTTTGTTTTATCTTAGTGTATTGTTGTTTATACTTATCAGGTTTTGCTTATCATTAGTATTGATTTCTCTGGACATTGGTTGCCTACACTGTACAATACCCCTTGGTAAAAAATGCTAAACATGTAGCTGTAGGTTATACATAAGAGTGACAAATCTTACTAGTTATTCATAACTGCTACTCCCTCAGTTCCATAATATAAAATGATATTGTAATAACATCTTATATTACGGGGCGGAGAGAGAGTATTTCATTAGCCTAGTTTGGGCTTAGACGTGTCATTTTGAAATTTTTGTTAATTTATTTCTGCAGTTGTGATGAGCGCATTCAGAAAATCCAGACGGTGAAAATGATGGAAGGGATTTTTATCTGCGCTGCACCTATGTGCCTCAAGTCTTTCCTTAAGAAAGCAGAATTTGAGTCTCATGTGCCTGAAGCTCATGCCAACCTCCTCCAAACTAATCCAGAGAAGGAAGAACGTAATGAACCAGATGCTCCGAACAACTCCCGTGCTTCTGCAGGAGATACTCAAAGGCAATCTCAAATGCCTGAAATTTCTACTGCGCGTGCTCCTCCAAGACCTGGTGTATCACCCACTTCAAGTTCACACATGCAAGACCGTGAAGACAGATCTCGTTACCACCAGTCCAGGGAGCACACCCCACTAAGGCCCCCTATGCTAAGCAAACCGCCATCATTCCATGGTCGCCACTCTTATCCACCAGGAGATAATCAGTCTGAAAACAACCCACCTCAAGGATTTGATCGGCCCTACGGCTGGGCTCATGACAGTACACCTGGAGCTACTCCACTTCGGCAAGAATCTGACCATGGTACTCAAGACAAGCAGCAAGTGATGCCTAGTTCACCTTTCATGTTCTCTCCAATGCATCCTCATCAACAGAACTTCATGATGCACATGAATATGAATCAGCCTTTGATGCCCAATGCATCATTCAATTATCCTGTCCAACAAGATGGAAATCCGCAGTATTTCAGTGCTCCTTTCCAGATGCAACTTCCAGATGGTGGATTGGATCAAGGTTCCGTGTCGGGGGCTGAGGGGCTTCAGCGGCCGTGGGGCATGGGTTTGATGGGCAATCCATCTCAGGGAGTTGGTGGCATGGCCTTCATGCAAGCTGGTTTTGGGATGATGCCTGACAGCTCGATGAATCCAGGTATGCAAGGTCAAGCTGACCGTGGTGGTGGTGTTCAAGAACCTATGGTGATGCAAATGCAGATGTCCCTTCCCCCACCTCCCCCTGCACAACCCCCGTCAGCTGGGCAGCAACAAACTTTCAACAGGCCGTGATGATTTTGTGCGGTAATTTGTGGCTGCTGCCAAAATCGTCATGTTCTACATTGGGAAATTGTATCTTTGCCATTTTGGCGTGTAACTGATGAGGACTCGATGGCAGCCTGTATTGTGCCACAAACGATGCAATTCCAATCATGTTCTCATTCATTTGAGACATGTTTTGGTTGCAGACTATTGTGCTCTAAATGATGGTAGCCTGTTTTGCGCTACAACCGATGCTGGTACGAACAGATGCTAAACTGATAGGAGTATAAATTATACTCGAAGTTGTATGTTGTTCAGCACAAAAAAATGAATCACGTCTTGTAATGTATTTGGGATGGTGGGCGTGTATGATAAGTGCACATTAAACTGAATCAGATTGAAGTGAAATTGTCATTCTGTAGAGATAAATATGGCAGTGTCAAACTCTACGCCCCTCTGAGGAATTGAACCATCTTTTTGAGTATCTACCATCTGCAAGGTTAAGCGTATGATGCGTATCGCTGTACCCGTACTGGGGACTTTGAGGTAAAATCCATTTGAGTTTTTCTTGTACATGGTTAAATGCATTGCCGTACTGGGTGACTTCACCCTGAGGTCTCTACTCATATTAAGACCTAATCACAAGAAATATATAAACCACAAGGGGCAAAACAAAACACTGCGGGGCCTATATTGAAGGAAAAAAAGCAAAGCGTAAAGGTCATAACCGCAAGGAAGACATAAACCTAAAGGGTCAAACAGAAAAATCACGGAGCGGTAGACCAGAGAGGTACAAACTTGAAGGGTCAAAGCGAAAATCGCAGGGGCATACGTTGAAGAAAAAAAGGAGCTGCGCGCAAAATGTCAAAAAAATTTGGACCATTTCTCGATTTGTGCGTGTCATCCTTGCGCAGGGGCCATGCTAATCTTCTCTGTATCGTTCCAATTTTATCGGATGTCCCCGAAGGGACAATGGTTCGGTCACAGCTCGGCTTATAAACTGGTCAGGACGTCTCTCGCTAAGCGATGTGGGACTAAAAACTGGCACCCGTTCCCTCCCTGCAAGGCTGCAACCTTCCGTGGATCGTCAGATTCACTCCCAATCGGAGCAGATCTGCGGCCCAGCCCACCACGTGTACCGTGTGGGCTTTTCTCTAGCCATGTCACGTGCGCACACAACTGCGTGTGCGTGTGAGCTGTTCGAGACTCAGAGAGTGGAGTCTCCGTGTACAAGGCACATATACGTTCTCATGTACAAACAAGTATCATACCGTCGGTCTTTTACACGCTTTGCATTACGTGGACAGTCAAATGCAGTCACCTCTGTACGACATCAGAACAATTTACTCCACGTTTCTACCAAAAAAGAAGCTCCAAGAACATGCCGCAATCCACACATGGTTTGGAGCAAGCCATCAAAGGCATATAAAGACAGTGTAGAAATCTAGCTTCGCACTTTGCTACTGAACTGCCAGCGTACAGAGCTCAAGTTTGTAGTGTACTCATGTACAGTACAGTTGCTCAGTGGTCTACAGAGACAAGGAGAAACTAGGCTGCTGCAGGAGCTCTGAAGCCAGGTGAGAGTGACTTCTTCAAACTGGCTGTTCCCTATCTCTATCTGAAAATGCTATGCATTTGGGACCCTGTATGTCCTGTATATTTCTTCTGTTGTACTACCTCCGTCCAAAATACAAGATGTTTTGGTAGGCTATTTTTAGCTTGCCAAAACGTCTTATAATTTGGGAAAGAGGAAGTAACTGCTAATACTATGTTGCTATATATCTCATATCAACAAGAAAAAGAGGCGGATTTCTCGTGACTCGCGGTATGTCTATCGTCTATACACTGCTTGGCAGCCTGAAAATGTCCTGAAGAAAGAGGCCCAGCTCCCGTGCCGATCTCCCAACCTTGCCTTCTCGCCTACAACATGATGCACATAGACTGTCATATTGTCTCTTAGAATTGCTAACGAGTTCTCTAGATTCTGGGAGATGGGTGGTTTTCGAAGCGCAAGCAAGGGCGCGCACCTTGTCAGGGATATTAGTCTGGCATTCACCCTTTTCAGTTCTCCGAAGCATTCCAACCTAGCATTATGTACGGATATGAAACAAATCCATTACAAAATATGTGTGGGAAGCAGGATCATCTTAAAATAAGATGGAAGATAGGAGCAAAATACCGCTGACCGGCCTCGATGTCCACACCGACTGGTGGAGCAGCTGACATGTTTGAAGATACTGTGGCTCCAAAGCTTCTGACAAGCTTAATGATCATCCCCAAGGCAATGTTCAGATGTCTGCGGCAGGAAACGTCAGTGGAAACTCATATAAGCCCAATATTACCATCACATTGTCAGTCACTTTTCATACTGTTAGCACTATATGAATTCCCGAACAGAGAAACTTTTGAAAGGGGTCAGTATGAGATTGCAGTACTGCACAAGGCAATGACTTTGAGTAAATCTTATCCAATGTACATTTAGAAGGTGAGCATTAGTTCTAATACCCTGAATGCACCGATAAAGAGGAAGTACCTGTCATAACTGCTTTCGAGAAGGTTGCAGGCAAGAGGTAAAGTAGAAGCGCAAATGTCTAGTGTGATATACTTAGTAGTGTTCTCCATCAATACACTAAATATGTCAGCAGTAACCTGTTAGAGGAATAGAACAAGACATCAGACATTATAAAGAATGGAACTACAGTATAAGGGAATACAGTAGTAGCGAGTACACACAGCATGGTCCACCATTCTTCGCATAGCATTAACAGAGCCCTTGATATCATTATTTTGCCAACACCGGTAAACCACCTGCATATATCAAACGGTGACTGCCATTTCTCAGTGTACTATGTACATAATCATATCTCAGGAGTCACAAGTCACCACGATAAATGTTATATCTGATTTTAATTTCCTTTAATACCTCTAGTTTTGCCAGCCGAGGTGTCATGCCATGAATGAATTCTTGATGGTTTTCCATTAGGTCAGCTATAACATCTTCGTCATTAACCAACACGCTCTGTTCACCAGCAAATGAAGAATGCCTCCTCTGCAGAAGTGAAAAATATAAGGTCCATAATGGGCTTGGTATCAACAAAACGAGCAAAGGCATCCCACGTAACATAATATGAAAATTTTCAGGTAATGCATTACCAAGCCTTCTAACGTTGGTGCGTTCTGGCTTCTCTCATAACTCCCACGTAGACGTCCTGTTCCTACAAACACTGCTGTTCTGTTGACATTCTTAAACTCTGGATTCCTTCCAGCTTCAGATTTTGTTTCTTCCAAATCAGAAACATCATACCAGTCACTAACTTCGTTAGACTCCACACCCTCGGTACACAATGGCCCAAAATAATTAATGTCCCCATCACCTGAAGTTTCTGTTACATGATTTCTTTTTGAAGTACTGCATTTTGATGGAAATACGCATTGACGAACCTCTTTGCCATGATCCGTCACCAGATGACCTTTTAGTAAATTTTCACGATCAACAGTTCGCAAGTCGGTAGTGGTGGATTCAGTAAGATTCGGACCAGCATCCACTTTAGAGCTATGCCTTGGGAAAACAACAGGCACGAAAGATGATCCTTTACTACTATATGCAAACACATTTGACCTTGGTCTATGTGTGGGAGAAGCAGCTGTTTGTGAGCCATCATTGGACATTCTAGCACTTGAAGAGAGATCCACACTGGAGCAGACATTAGCTGTCAGTCTCTTCAGGTCATCAGTGGAATCTTGGTTGAACCTACCCCTAGGAGGAAGAAGAGGTGCAGATCCAGTTCTTGTGAGCCGAAGGTCACTTGTTTCAGGTTCTTTTGATAATCTCCTTGTCACTGCAGGAGAGGACGCTACATGAATTTCTTTTGAAGATGACATCGGACGCTTGCGCAAAGTATTAGATGGAGTCCCATTGGCTGCTGTTGCAAAATAATAATTAGGGTGAAGAATCAAGGTACATGAGAGTAGGTGAAGATAAGAAAAGAAATAGTATTCTTGAAATGATAATTGCTTACAGTACCTGAGCCTACAGATAGCTTCCCCAACATTGACGATATGCTAGTAGAGGCTTGTATCGGCATATCAACACTTTCAGCATTATCAGCAGCATACGGCTCAATTTTCTGAAATTTAGGATCAGTACCATATCAGAACAGCTCAAAAGGTAACGTAAAAACAATATAGAATCATACCGTCAAGTCCACAACCCATATTCCAATACAACTTTGGTTGTATGAGCAACCAAGAAGTTTTCCCTCGTGTACACTTAAATCCGCTAATGTCGACCAGCCAACATCAACCACATCATGACATATGACAGGTTCCCATGAAAGAACCTACAAGCAGAAGGATAGCATTTAATGATTTTGTTGCCATGTCATCGATCAAAGCTTTAAATGATGATATTGACAGGTTAATACAGAATGTACCTTTAAGCTTTCATGTAATCCACAAAAAAGTGTTTTACCATCACTGTTGAATGTCATAGAGCGAACTACATTACCCTGAAAAGTAAGCAAGCTTCCGATAAGTAATTGATCATTTCATTTACACATAGATAACTTTTTCTGAACCAAACACTAGCATCCACTTATATACAGAAGTTACAGATAATGTGAATAACATAACAGCTTCATGGTCAGAAACTGTACCTGAACAAAGTATTCCCGGCAATTCTGCATGAAACTGAAAAAGTTAGTTCTAGCAAGGATTAAGGAACATAAATAATGGAAATTAAAATTAATTACATCTAAATTACAGTAGAATAAAATATGGTGGGTAGGCGCCATTAAGTTTGCCAACTTTAGTTTACAAAAGAGTTCAAACGTATGCATCCCAGGAACTTAACATAGGGTTTTACACAACAAAAAATCCAAGTTAAGTAATCTCAATGATAATTCCTTTGTCAAGACAAAATTTCAGGTACTATAGAAGATCTGATCTGAATCATAGCCAGATTTACCATTTCACGACTCCAGGTATAAATTCATGAAAGCAACGCCTAATGCTGATCTATGTGTTCCCTTGACTCTTTGTAAAGGGTCACATTAAAGCAGAGTTAACAAAGGATAAACGCAATTCCGAACTATGGAACTTAGCTTGAATCAAACTCCAATGAATCCAAGCATATGATCAAATGCCCCTATACTACCTTTTTAATGAACTGTACCTCCTAGGAGACGTGTAATAAACTCTATCTTTGCAATGAAATGAAACGCAAAAAATGATTGAATGCGCCTACTATTTAATACAATGTTTTTAAATTGTATACATGTAGTTCGCCAGATGACTACATACTGAATTACTGATAGTGAGCTTTGTGAACATTAACTGGGAGATCTTATACCTCTGGTTCAGAAGAGCCAATCAACTCAAAAGTCTCAAGGTCCCAAAATTTAATAGTCTTATCAGCTGAACCTGCAAAAGTTTTTGGAACAAACAGCAAGTATAAGTTACATCCAATTCTGCATGATATACAAATAAGAATAAAAATGTAAGCAGATCTACATTAGGCACATTTGAACTAGCACTATTTTGGAGGAAAATTGTTATCTGGAAACATATATTATATTATTATACATGTTTACAGTGTAGGATCATCCATCTAACCTGTGGCCAATAAGAACTCGTGAGGATGAAAATCTAAGCAGTTAACTGGACCATCATGAAGCCTAAAGTCATGCAAGAGCTTTCCAGCTGTCAAATCCCAGATCTACCAAGATATTTCCAAAGAAAATTAGTGACCCAAGAAATATATGTTATTTTTTCTACTAATAAGAGCATGTGGTTATTCATCTTGTTAATATTAACTTCAATGTAACCTGTGAGCATATATGACAGCCTAATAGGTTGTACAAATGAGCAGATTCTCCAGCAATTTGGTCTGTGGTGGTGCTTAGTAGGATGAATTTATATTATATTCAGTCAACATGATCAAAACCTTACCTTGACAGAACTATCAGCCCCACCAGAAACAATCCACCGACCATCAGGAGTGAATCTAAGCGCATCAATCCTCTGGGTATGGCCCTGGTATGTGTGAATGCATCTTTTCTTCCGCATATCCCATATTTTCATGTTTGTATCTGAAGAACCAGAGGCAAAAAATTCTCCAAAAGGGTGGAAATCAAGAGAGGCACAATTTGATCTGTGACCAGTGAAAGTTCGAACAACTGTGACAAGAAAAGCAGACATAATTGCAAGATACAATTACAGTTTGTCTTTTCACTTAAAATACAGCAAAGTAATATAAAGAGTAGTTCATACCTTTTGCTTCCTCAGTATCCCATATTTTTATTGTTCCGCTTGCTGCTCCCGCACCTATCATAACCTCCGAGGAATCAAAGCTCACTGACTCAACTGGACTTGTAAGGCCTGATAGGCTCTGTGGAGCATGGTGACACCCACTTTTAAGTACATCAAGACCGCCTAAATGGCTACCAAGCAAGAAATTCATTACACACAAAGCAATACCAGGATGGCACTTGGTTTCCCTACGGCCCAGACATTGACTTTCTGATCTTCCCCACCAGTGATCAGAATTCTTGATGTCCGCCTCCCGAACTTGGCACAATTGACACCCGAAGCATGCGCAACAAACTCCTCTAGAGATTGTCAAGGAAACATGATAGACTGTTGCAGAACATAAATCCACCAAACTAGGTTTTATGTTTATTTCGGAATTCACTTATCTGGAGTGTTATTTTTTCCGTACACAAATTCTCGTTAGGTACACAAAAAACTAAAACTCAGAGGTAAATACTAGTGGGATCATGCCATAAATTTTAATTGGTATACATTTCATTATCAACATCAAACAAGCATCCCTTCAAAAAAAATCAAACAAGCAACACTGTATTGCAAGTGTCAGTCCATATCAGTGATTCTACTATCTATATGCAATCCTACATGAGCTTAAAAAAATGAAATCTCAGGGTTCTGTATTGTGCTTCCAACTTTAACATAGTAGGAGTCAGAATTTGCTGCAACATCAGCGGCTATCAAATCAACGGTAAATTACACAATACACGAGTGAAATTCCTAACAAGGCATTTCACTTCTTCCACCAATATTTCCTTCCAAATAAACTGTTGAGCACACATTCTCTATCGAATTAAATCACACCCCACAAATTTAGTTTCACTTTAAGCACAAACAGTATTGAGGTACGTGCAAATTAAATTTTGTAGTATCAGTCATAACTTACACGATTCTCCCTCTCAAACACAAAAGAAAGCTATATGCAGACAAATGAACAGTCCACGTATAAATAAAACAGCAGCTGCTCAACAATTGACGTTACTCCGAGCAGCTTAAATTGGTTCCTTGGACCAACTCAACGCAATAGTAGAAAAACTAATAATAATAAGAAGAAGAACACGAATGCGGAACAGACCAACTATGTAGGTTCCTTCGTATCGAATTTGATCGCCGCACAAGAGCCCAACCCAAGCAAAACCTAACTGCGCCAATCCAAGCAATTCGGCTAAAACGGCGCCCCCAATTCGAGATTCCCAGATTGATAATAGATGATTCACGGAGCAAGAAGTAGGATACGGAGCTTGTACGCGCGCTTGGTGGCCATCCGTGATGGCGACAATCATCAAAAGCTTGAGCTTTTCCTCGCCGCGGCCGTGTTAGCGGCGGCGGCAGATAGAAGATTTCGAATTCCCTCCCAGGATCGCCCCGTATATGGCGTCTGTCAGTTACGGACGTGCCTAATTTTGTGCCAACAAACTCTAGAGAGAATTTGAGAGAGAGATTAGCTGGAGAGGGAAAAGGAAGAGGAAGCCCACAAGGCAGCACAGCACCACACAGCAGTGAACGGATATTTAAGCGGTATAATGTTTGCATTTGCAAAATTCTATGCAAAAAACATATTTTCTTCCCATCGATTGATATTATGTCCTCACTTGGTTTGAGAAGTCTGCATTTTGAATAGCCATCTCATCAAAATGGTGGGAGTACATCGTCCAGCTATTTTCAGTTTGGTTGTTATGCCACCAATATTTTCTTTTACAATCAAAATATTTGTGGAAGTATAAATATTTTGATTGTTATGCCATCAATATGTTTGGTTGGGAGACCATTCAACCTTAAGTCGAAGGCTAGTTGCATGCTTTGGTTTCGTTTCTTTAATGTTTATACTTACTTTTTACCGGTTTATGGGTCAACGCGTTGTTTTTTTTTTAATGTAGCCATAAATTTAGGCAAAAAATATATAAATTACATGTCAGGAGAATATATCATTGAATTCACGTTCAAAATATAATGGTATACTTTTTTCTGACATACAATTCATATTATTTTTTATCTAAATTTATATTCAAATTTTATTTTGAATTATGTGTCGGCTTAACAAACCGGTACGGAGGGACTATACCGTATGACAAATCTCTCAAAATATTTTAGCACAACTTCACTTCCGGCTACCAAAGTTGACTCTAAACCATGAACATGCAGCCTATACAAAAATCCACGACTTAGAAATATTAAAACAAATTGGTGGGGTCGACCGATGAGTGGGGAAAATATCCCCCACCATCAGATCAACCAACTATGGTAGATCTGAGCCTTCACGTGGTTTGAAACAAATCTCTCACCAGCGGACCAAAAAATTATACTATTGTAGAAAATCGTTGAAACTTTTTCACGAGATGCTACAAAAAATGCAAAAAATTGTATCATTTTGAAAATAGTAATGCAACAAATATGTGGTTATCCAATAATTTCCGCAACATTTTTTCCATGAAGATTTATACCATGCAAAATAGTTTCAAAACATATCGAAGAGATTTTTTTTTAAAAAAAATGAACATATTTTTGGCACCATCTTCTGCATGATAGGATAAAATTTTACATATAAAAATACATGTCTACTTTTAGGAACTATTACAAATGAGGCGACTTCCACACCACCAGGCTGGTGAACCTCGTTGGCAAGGTGGTGGCGAAGGTGTAGTCGTTGCGCTTGGCGCCATAGTTGGGCGCGTGATATCCACGGAGCCATCGCCATTCGCGAGCTTGGTCAGTACCTAGTGCTCTCGAGGAAGGTTGAGCAATTTGCTCTCACTGACCGGCCTGACTAGTTGATATGATCCTAGATCTTCATCGATACCTATCCTGCCAAGTCCTGCTACCTTAGCATGTTCCAGGGATCCATACTCTGTGGCGTTTGGAGGCTAAATTGGAAAATTTGGGGTCCGTCGCGCGTCAAGTTTTTTCACTGGATCGCATTTAAGGACCGCTGCTGGACTGTCGAGCGTCTGCAACGGCACGGCCTGCATCATCACCCTAGGTGCCTTCTTTGCGACCAAGAGCCTCAGTCAATGCAACACCTGATGCTCGCATGCCTCTTCTCGAGATAGGTCTGGTAGGACACTCTATCTTCGCTAAGGATCACCTGCAGACATCCCGACAATGAACCCTTTCTTTAATGAATGATGGATCGCCGCGAGGCAGGCGATGCCTAAGGCAATGTGCAAAGATCTTGCTACTACGACGCTCCTTGTTCGCTGGCTGATCTGGAATCACCGCAACTCCTATGTCTTTGACAGAAAATGGCCTTCGGCCCAATACATGAATGAGCATATCAAGGTTGAGGCGACGCTGAGCTGGGGCACTTGGCCTTCGTGCCATCTTGCCCAGTTGCCCATAGACTGGGATGTTCACTAATCACTTGTACCTCTATACCATAGCCCTCCTTGGAGGCGTATATCTGTAACGGACTCATCTTTGCAATGTCATTGTGTTTTCTCGGAAAAAAATTATTGCATCATTGGTGATTTTTTTCATCACATGGGTGAAAGTGATTTTTTACATATATAGTATGGCTGAAATAAAATGAAGGCTCTCTTTTTTCCATCTTTTCATTTGACAAATCAGGTAAACTTTTTTAAATAACTTTTTTTATATTAGTTGGCCTTCAGTTGCCAATTTTTATACATCTGAGAAAAAAGAAATCTCAAGTCTCCGGTTGCTCCCCGTCAAAACCAATGTCCTAGCGGCGACTTTCGCTCTCCACCACCATCCCGCTGCTTCTTCTCTTCTCTTCTCGTCGTCTCTCTCCCGTGCCCTAGATACAGCTGCCGCCGCGCCATAGCACAGCCTCACCGCCGACGCCTCGTAACCCGCCGCCCCTCTCCACCCCCGCCGTCCTCACCAGGCGCCTCTCCGCCGCCAACCTCGCCGCGTCCCTGTCGTCTCCGCCCCCGCCGCGATCTTGGGAATCGGTTTCTGAGGTACGGGCTTTGGGTCATCCAGTGAATTACTTAAGCCCTAGTTTTACATCCACGAATTTCGGGCCGCACGCACGGCGAACCATATAGATCCGGCACTGGAAACCAGGTTTGATGGCTTGTGATGCATGCAATGTGTCGGTCCCTCAGAATGGAGATTGTGTTGCAGGGGGAAGTGACCACTTCTTCTTTTGCTCGATGTCTTAGATGGGTGTGCGTGAAGCTGTGCGCGCGCGTTAGAGATTGTGCGCCAGACGCCTTCATAAGTGTAGTTTTTTGGTCAATCTTGCGCCTTTTCTGAACGTAGGTTGAGACTGTTGATTTTGCCAACAGTAGAATTTTAGGGTTGGACGACTAATATGTGAGGCCAGACTGCCGATTTTCTGTGTTCCGTTACATATATCAGTGAGACTGTTGAATTTGCCAGTAGAATTTTAGGGCTGGACATGTTTTTCTGTATGCCGTTACATATATCCAAGAACCCACCTGAAAGTGAAAACTTGATTTGACTTGAGAACATTTGTACCTTTTTCTTGCACTTGTATACAACCTGTTAGCACTTAGCAGTATTCCGTCGCCCAAAGTAGCAACATCAGCAATTCTTTAATTGCGAGATAGCACAAGCCAGAGGATTGTAATGCGTCGGAACCAGGCAGCTAAGGGAATGTACATCTTTTTTGTTTGTTTGCGAAAGGCATGTACATCAGTTTAAGACTCCCATTGTCTGTAATACATGTTCATGTCACATATAGATAGCGCTATAGAGACCTGGTGCAGTGGATTGTCTTTTTAGCCACCTGCATGAACTTGAGATTTACTGAAGCAGTTAAGAATTCATTGATTAATACTACTCCTTTATCTTTGTGCTCCGCGCTGTTTTTTGCTTGCTACAATTAAAGTTTCTTCTTCCTCCGGTAGCACCCTCTATCAGTCTTCTGTTTCTATAAATTTATTCGCCAATTCTTAACACCGTACTGCCAAAGACCTTATATACATTTACCTTCCCACAGATGAAAACCATACTCCATCGATCACATAATTACCGCATCCATCTTGGGCCAAAAGAGGAAATAAATTTGGAAATAAGGATCAAAGAAATTCTCAAATTAATGCATACAGCAAATCCATCCATGGTTTCTTTTCGCACCTTTGCAGTCCCATCTCTATCCGTACCGATATGCAAGCAACGATTGCATCCACATGTAATGAATTGAAGATTTTCTACTTCTATCTGCCTCCTCTGGCGGTGGATTTTAAAAGATGAGACGACTACGAGCAGGTGGATTCACATGAAGAGAAGATGAGCATTACCTAGGATTCGAAAGGAAAGATGATTGGCGTCGTGGTTTCTTGAGAACGGTAGACCACACCATGGATTCGGAAAGATGGAAACATGATTTCTTTGAGGGCCACAAGTACCGACTCCCATTCTATACAACTGGAGAACATGTGTCGCTAGCCAGCGGATTTCATGCGAATCTACCTTCTGTAGATTTTCCGACGACCTCTTTCTCTTTCCTTCTTCTCTCGCCTCCAGCTCATCAAATTTCCTACGTAATAGGCCTTACAGACGGCTGAGTAGATACCATTGTACATGCCCTAATGGACTCCTAGTGTACCCCACACCCTTTATTTCCATGTTGCACCTCTACAGTTTCTTTATGTTGACAGACCTTTCTTTATGCAGACTGATGGACTATGATCAATCTAGAAGACATAATCCAAGTACTTCCAAAAGGAGGACTCATTTTAGTTCTGATGATGGAAAGAGGAAACGGGTTAACACCAGGCAGGATGATGGACCAGTGTCTTCTCGTCCAATAGAAACCATTTATAGGATATTGTGCCCTGGGAAAAAGATCGGCAGTGTCTTGGGGAGAGGTGGTCATGTTGTTAAGGCCCTTAGAGAGGAGACTAAAGCAAAGATAAGGGTTGCTGATTCTATTCCCGGTGCAGATGACAGAGTCATTATTGTCTTTGATTACCAAAATCACTCTGAACAAGCTGTTCAAAATATTTCTAATAATGATGGCTTAGAGAACATGAAGCCTCATTGTTTTGCCCAAGATGCGTTGTTGAAGATACATGATAAGATTGCTGCTGATGAAGATCCCAACGAAGGAGGAGGTATCCATGAAAAACCTGAAACTGGCGGTGATGTGACTGCTCGAATTTTGGTACCAGGCAATCAAGTTGGTTGCCTGCTAGGAAAAGGTGGCTCTATTATACAACAATTGCGAAATGATACTGGTGCAGGCATCCGTATCTTACCATCCGAAAATCTTCCTCAGTGTGCACTTAAGCGTGATGAATTGGTTCAGGTAAAATTTCTTGTAGTAGCAAAAATCCATTGTTAATGCCTTGCATTGATCTTCATGGACTTTTAATTGGTTTCGTTTAACTTTGATTTATGTTCGTTCATTAATCTACCGCATCAATTTGTTTTACTATGCAAGTTTCTAGTGATGTTCATGTGCACTGTTCTTAAATGAAATTTGTGGATCTGGTGTTTTAATTGTCTTGGTGGAATTCTGTATTGGTGCCTAGTTTTATTTTTCGATTTATACATGTGAGTTACAGAATGCTTCTTTTTGTGTGCTTTATTATTATTTTACATCAATATTATTGATGCTCAATTCTTATGTTATTTCAGATATCTGGCACACCTTCTCTTGTAAGAAAAGCTCTTTATGAAATATCTACTCGTCTCCACCAACATCCCCGTAAAGAAAATCCACCACTTGAAGAAATTATAGATGCAAGCACACGAAGGAAGCTCGAGTCCCCACCACTGGTGCCACATGAAAATCCCATGTTGCCACATCTGCATGTTGATCATGCACCATCAATGCCCATGCTTGATTCATATAGAAATAGACCATCACAATATCCTGTCCCTATAGCAGAAGAGTTTTCTATTAGGATTCTGTGTGCTTCTGAGCTTATTGGTCCTGTTATTGGGAAAAGTGGGGCAAATGTTAAGCAGGTAGAGCAGCAGACTGGGGCTCGCATTCTAGTTAAAGAATTGGACAAAGATGCTTCTGGAGAAAGATTGATTGTCATTTCATCTAAGGAGGTAAGATGTAGATGGTTGTTCTAATTGCCATCCTCTTATCATACCAATCATCATTATGAGTCCTCACAGTTTTATCTCCTATTTTTTTGAATCCAGATTCCTGGCGATCCAGTATCCCCAGTAATTGAGGCACTTATTTTGCTCCATAGTAAAGTAAGTGCACCTTCTGAGGAAGGAGATTTGGTTACAAGGCTTGTTGTACCGTCAAAAACAGTTGGTTGTATTCTTGGGGAAGGTGGGAAGGTCATTACTGAAATGAGAAGGCGTACTGGGGCTGAAATCCGAGTTTATTCCAAGGCTGATAAACCAAAGTACTTATCTTTTGACGAGGAGCTTGTTCAGGTGATTCTATATTTGATCGTATCTGCATCAATTTTTCCATGTCCTTTTTTGTGTCTTTGTTTCTTATATAACTTGTTATTGTGCTTTTACATTTGTTCCGAGTTTTCAGGTTGCTGGTGTTCCAGATACTTCAAGGGAAGCCCTCACAGAGATTGCTTCAAGGCTTAGAACTAGGACCCTCAGAGATGAAAGTTCTGCCAATAATCCTCTACCTTTTGCTCGTTTTGATGCCCCCCCTGCGGATATGTTTCTTAGCAGGGAATTAGCACTATATGGAAGACCTCCTGCCAATCCCCCATATGGAAGGCCTGCCAATGACCCCCTTTATGGAAGGTCTGCTAATGATTCACCATATCAAAAACTTGCCGTTGATCCAGCATATGGAAGGCCTGCCAGTGATTCACTATATGGAAGACCTGCCAATGATCCACCATATGGGAGACTGGCCAATGATCCACTATATGGGAGACCCGCCAATGATACACCATATGGAAGACCCATCAACGATCTTCCTTATGGAAGATCTGCCACTGATATGCCATATGGAAGACCAAACAATAAACCCCTTGATCTTTCTTCTGTTTATCCTGTAGATTACTTTTCGAAAAGAAGAGAGTATCCTGGTTCGGGTCCTTTGGCTAGCAACGCTCCCCCATCTGCTTCATTCGACAGATATGCAGCACCTGCTCCTTTGCCTACTATGCAAATGCCCTTGCCTGCCAGTCCTGGTGCTGATTATATGTCCCATCGCTCCTATCGTGACCATATGCCTACTGATAGTTACTCCAGTAGAGGTACACAGCAATTAGGTCTATCGAGAACTGGGAATACTAGTGTGCAACAATTAGGCGTCACCAGAGCTGCAAATTCCAATGCTTATGATTACACTGAGGTACATTTCAATGCGTTAGCTTCCCTATTTTGCAAATGGCCCTCACCTAATATGTTCTCACTGGGAACCTGAGACTAGTGTGTGCAAGAGTGTTGCATTATGCTTATTTTCTTCCCGTAACTGGTTGGGATTCCTAAAAAGGATAGAAAATTGTCCACATTTTAGTGTAGGTTATGCTGATCCGCATTCATGTCCCTCCTATCTATCACTTCTGTCAACATTTTATTTCTACTTCCCTTGTTTTCTGGTATGTTCACGCCTCACATGCGTGGGCAGGTGCATCTGAATGTGTTCAGTTCTCATTTTCTTCACTGCTAAATAGTTTCACATTTCACTCTCTTCAGGCCGCTAGACAGATGCATGGACGTGAGGATTATCAAAGACTACCTGGGCCAATTCCAGGGTAGGTTTTTCGCATATTGTCTTCCTTCCAAAATACTACTTGGGCCAGTTTCACTGAAAGATTATCTTTTTTGGCAGATACTCAAGTAGCTCTCTCGAAGTGAGGATTCCAAAAGGTTCTCTGGAATCTATCATTGGAGCTGGTGGTGTTAACCTAGCAGAGATCCGCCAGGTACTAGCTATGATCTCTGACCCTTCTGAACTGCAAATGGGATTGCATCATCCATTTGAGCCAGTCTTGTATTAGTCAAACGGTTTTACTCACATAAGTCTTGGCTGATCTCAGATCTCTGGTGCAAGAATGAATTTGCGTGAAGCTCATCCTGGTTCCTCAGAATCCATCATGGAGATCCAGGGCATGCCGGACCAAGTGAGAGCGGCACAGAGCCTTCTGCAAGGCTTCATTGGTGCCAACAGCCAGAGCACGCAGCCATCCAAGGCTCTCGACGTCCATTACCCAAGGTGGAATTAGAACCTGGTCTCGTGGCGGAGAACAAGAGAAGAGGGGTCACTGCGCGACTCCGGGTCGACCTCCATGCTGATGTTCTTGTAGCGCTGAATAGCTGCTTAAGTTATGGTTAGGGTCGCAACTCAGATCATGTATCTTGGCCAATAATCTGTGGCTTGGTTTAGGTTGGTGAAGGATTAGCTCTTCTGATTTTCTTGTCTTTGCCTGCTTCTGAATGAAAAAAAAAAACATCTGATGAGAAGAGTTGCATGTACTCTGTAGTTGTACATGGAGCCTGGATGGTTGAACCTGCTGTTCTGTGCGATGCTATTTATGGAAGGAACACCGCACATCTGATTTTCTCTGGTTTGATTATGTTTTGCTGGTATTTTAGAAGACCAGAGTTTGTTTTTGATTCTGTTGGACGACAGCGCATGGAACGGAATTAGCTTAGATCATTATCCATCACTCCCAAGGGTCGACCGTTGCATTTATAATGTATGTGTACGCGCGTACCAATGCCAGCACGGGGATGTAATTGCGTTTTTTGTTACGATTGTGTCCATCAGCCATCATAACCTATTTGGAAAATAGAGCACAAAGCCTAGAAATTTCGAATTGTAAAAGATAAGGCCAGCGCTGAGCGTCGACCGATCGATTTGGGGGGAAAATCGGTCGCCCCCGCGCCATCAAATCGAGCACCGTGTGACCGTTGGATGCTCTTATACAGGAAACGTCACTTTCCATCGCCTAGAGACGTCACTTTCTGTGGACATCATCCCGTGTTCCCTCACCTCGCTACTGCTTATGCAAACGTTAATTGTGTGGGCTCTTTCCCGCATATAAATTAGTTCGCAGATAGAAGGCAAAAACTCACATCTAAAAACTTTCTTTACAACAATATTATAAATTAATTTACAAAAAAAAGTTCCACGGTTTCCAAAAACAGTAACAAATCCAACATTAAACATCTGAAAAATCTATTTACAACAAAATTAGAGATTGATTTACAACAAGAATTTTCACCGTTTCCAACAAAAAGAAAGTAACAAAATCCAACATTAATCACATCTAAAAATGTCTTTACAACAATATTAGAGATTAATTTACAATAAGAATTTCCGCCGTTTCCAACAAAAAATGATAACAAAAACCAAAATTACTCACCTCTAAAAAAATCTCTTTACAACAATATTAGAGAGTAATTTACAAAAAAAAAAATCCACTGTTTCCATCAAAAAAATTCCTATGAAAAATTCAATTACTTTCTATGAAAAATACCTTTACAACATACTGCACAGATGTTTCCCACAAAAATCACCTACATTTTGAACAAAAAATCACATTGCAAAACTTACATTAGGTTGGGGTGGGGGGGGGGGGGGGGGTGAGCGCCGGATGAGAATATGGGATAACTCCACCATCTCGAAGCCACTGAGGTCGTGCATGGTTGAGGCGGCGCTCCTCCTCCAAGTTACCCTCGGTGGAGCCCCTCTCCCTTGCCCTCCTCCTCTGTGTCGGTGTGGGGACCAGGCCTGAGCCGTACCCATACATCCTGGGCTGGCGACAACACCGGCGTCGGCGGCACAACGGTGGTACACGGGGGTTTGCTGCGGTAGCCTTGCAACAACGCCGACACACATGGAGAGAAATCGGAGGGCTAGGTTTGCAGCTCTCATGGGCTAGCGGTGGTGGCGCGTGCCTAGGCGGCGGGGGCGGCAGGGGCAGCGCACATACCTAGGCGGCGAGGGCGGGGCTCATGATGGAGCGGCGGCGGAGGCACATGCCTAGGCGGCGGCCGGTGGGGCGCTCGCGAGGATGGGGAATAAGGGAGACGAACCTGTGGAGATAAGGTAGTTGGGGCTGCGTTGTATTTCTTTGGATGGATCGGTCGGTGGATTACAAGTATTTTCCAAAAGAGAAATGTGCCGTGCGCACTTATCGGTGCGGGGTCACGGTGGGCTCGGAGGGGTCACGAGCTGGCTCAGTGGCATCTTTTGTTTGTGCTCTTTGGCATCTTTCGCAGCTGACAGCCGTGCATCTTCCTCGTGGTGGCGATGCAATCAGTAGAATTCTGCCTTATAAACGGGTCAGATTTTACCTAGACTTCCGGTACGGTACTAAACCGTCCAGAGAATAGGCGCAGACGGTGATTTCGCGTCCCGCATCGCACCGGCCCTAAAAGGGCTCTCTGAAAAACTCAAATGAGGCCCAGCTAGGCCCGTTCCCCTTCCACTCTCGTCTCGTTGCCGCCGCCGCCGCCGCCGCCAGCAGCACGGCCGTCGTCGCTGGCTGCTCCCCGTTCTCTTCATCCCCGCGGAGCGACAATGGAGGGGCAGCGTGGAGGCCCTGCTGGTGCGGAGGGACAACGGAGTTGCCGTCGCTGTTGCGGCACCGTAGCGGGCGCCGCCTCGACGCATGTATGCTTGTGAGGCAGCGACAGCGACGGCGACTGTGACCCTGAGCCTGAGGTGGCCAACTCGACCGCGCGGTCGGTCCACCAGCATCGGAGATTCGTGGCTGCTCGAGGACGGCATCCCGCAGGGGCACGTCGAGCAAACGAACGGCCGCGGCCGCCTCAGGTGCGCGACCACACGCTGCAGAGAATGGGAACTTGCCGGCCACCTTGCCACGGCTCGGTTTGGAGCTCAAGACTTCCTTTTTGGTTAATAATGCCGATTGGGTCTGGTCAACGTTGCCGCAGATGGGGAATTTCTTTTTAATGTCTATGAGTGGAGGGGAAGACATCAACCGAACAAACAAACTAAAACGAAAATTGCTTTTTTTTAGGGAAAAAATAAAGACACTTGGATCAACCAAAAGAATACTCAATGAAAAGTAGTTCATCGACACAAGAAGCGTTAGAAAGGAAACACGACCTTAGCTTTCCTGTGCATTCTGCCATTGGCCTCTGTCCTGGTCATCGCCACCAGTAAAGGATATGATAGGTGCTGCCTCTGTCCACAATCTCAATACCGGAACATGTTGCAACAACACCCATCAAAATCAGCTCGAACTGCATCGCATCTAACAACACTCTGAGTTCTGACCATACTTCGTAACCATAGCTTCAATGCGCTTAGCCAAACGAGGTTTCAATTCGCACGTCACCGCGGCAAACTGGCCCTGCTTGTTTCGGATGATGCATGGCCTCTATAGCACCAGCCTGTTACTAAAAGTAGCATCAACATTCAAACACATGATAGATATTGCACAATTCGGACGGCTTGCATTGTGACTTGCAAGTCTTACCTTGCCTAGCAAATATACCAGCAAGTCATTGCAGTGGCTCCTAGAGGCTCACTTATGCATAACCTGGCCTGGCATCTGGGCAATCAGCAACCGAAGGTGCACCTGGATCTCAGTCCATTGGCATCAGGCATTTAAACAGCAAATGCGTAACGTCTTCTCCGTCTTGTGGGAAGATCGGGCATGGTCTCCTCATTGCTCGCTAACAAAAAATTCATAGTTTTCCATGGCACTTTCAGTTTCAGCATAATCTTCCAAATTGGACTGCTGGTACTTCTAATAGGCCACGGTTTATTTCGAACTGGTGTCCAACACGCAGCGCCTGCATATTGGTGTCTCCACTCATGTGGTAGGCAGACCAGACTGAAAAGTACCATTCATTACGGACTCAAGTGGACAGAAAATAGTGAGTCCTTGATAGACTATTACGGTAATTTCATTACAGTTCAAAAGCCCATTTTTTGCTAATGCGGATCTCAAGGTAATTTCATTACAGTCACAACTCACAATGCTGCCTAATATTATAGAGACAGAACATAAGTAACAAACATTCTGACGGGAATACCGAAGGATATACAGATAAAAGGCTGGAAAACAAAAGAACCCAGAAAGGGAATTACTACTATTCAGAGTTCAACATATTTTGTTTCATGAGCTGTCTCTCCTGGCCAGAAATTAACACAGTTCTAGCAATCTAGGAACGAAGGTAAGCACAGACCTTGGCCCTTCTTCTTGAGCGTCCATATATCTGTGGCAGATACCTGCAGCAGTAAGGAACTTGGTTGTGTCAAAGAAATATGACCCATGCTATGTGTCAACTAAATGCAATCTCTTAACTACTAGAGTAGCCGGGAATGTTGGAAAGAAATCAGGACGGCTACAGGGAGGTGTCCCGACCTGAGGTAATCCATCATCGTCACAAGGAGGCCAACTACGGTAGCACGTCATATGCGCCATCACGTCACCATCGTCCTCCTGCGCCGACGATACACGAGCCATGCGCCGCCTACATGCTCCAGCACCCCTTGCCTGTGCCCCAGCATCGAGGGCCTAGATACACTGCCGCAGCTCTCCCTAGCACCCCGAGCCCGTGCACCTAACCCCGACGATCTGCTCCGCCGGCCATAACCATCCTCCGGATCGCTCGTCCCATGACAACAGCCACCACCATCTAATCAATCAAACAGTAACCATTATTCAACGGCTATGTCGTGGACCTCGTCGGGGTGGTTGCCTCCTCAACCGGTGCAAAAAAAGGTATGTCCCTCACTGTTGTCTCACATCCTGTTGTTGTGGTTCTCATCCGCCTTGCATGTAGCCCTTTTTTATCAACTATACCCGCTGCCTCGAGACCTTGTGCTGCGGAAGATGCCGACAGACGCCATTATCTTTACTATTATATGTGAGTTGGTACGTCATCAAAAATGTTTGATGTCAAAGATTGGAGACATCTTAACCGTCCAATCTTACTAAACACCCTCTGCTTGATATCTACCCATCCGTGATATTTACCCTCCTCAAAATCTTCTAAGCGACGATCACTTACCAAAATAATGTTAGGAGCATTAGTTGCGAAATCGCCCCAATAAATTAGGAGAAAATAATTGGTAATATATAGAAATAATACAGCCAAAAGATCAATCACCTCGCCACAATCAATTAAGAGAAAATAATTGATATAACATGGAAAGAATACAACCAAACATCAATTACCAGAATCGTCACAACCAATTAGGAGAAAATAATTCGTAATACATGGAAAGTAATAGGGCCAAACATCAATCAGCAGAATTATTCCATGGTTATACGTACAAACAAAACCAAAAACCAAGAGTAGCCGGGAATGTTGGAAAGAAATCAGGACGGCTACAGGGAGGTGTCCCGACTTGAGGTAATCCATCGTCGTCACAATGAGGCCAACTATGGTAGCACGTCATATGCGCCATCACGTCACCATCGTCCTCATGCGCCGACGATACGCGAGCCATGCGCCGCCTACATGCTCCAGCACCCCTTGCCTGTGCCCCGGCATCGAGGGCCTAGATACACTGCCGCAGCTCTCCCTAGCACCCCGAGCCCGCGCACCCAACCCCGACGATCTGCTCCGCCGGCCATAACCATCCTCCGGATCGCTCGTCCCATGACAACAGCCACCACCATCTAATCAATCAAACAGTAACCATTGTTCAACGGCTGTGTCGTGGATCTCGTCGGGGTGGTTGCCTCCTCAACCGGTGCAAAAAAAGGTATGTCCCTCACTGTTGTCTCACGTCCTGTTGTTGTGGTTCTCATCCGCCTTGCATGTAGCCCTTTTTTATCAACTATACCCGCTGCCTCGAGACCTTTTGCTGCGGAAGATGCCAACATACGCCATTATCCAGTCTGCCAACGCGGTCGAGTTCGAGTTCTAGGTGAGAAGATGAGAATTCTTCACTGATCACCGCAACTTCGGGGGCCCGTGTTAACTGGTACAAACTAGTACATGCCGCTTGATGACTATGCCGGGGCCATGGAGACCGTCAAGGACATGTTCATCGGCGCCTCCAAATCCCTGTTTGTGCCTTTGATGTACCTGTCTTGTTGTTGTCCATCGCACTGTCTGTGAAGTGAGTACATTTGTGTTGTATACTATTCTTTCTTTCAGCTTGATCGTATATGAGCTTCCAAAATCCCATGGTGCTGATATCTGCCGGTCTTAATAAATTATATATGCAGTTAAACTCTGCTCATATGATAAATACGTGAATATTAATGGCCCTTTCAAAGTTTTTTTCATACTCTGTATTGGATTGTCGTTTGCATAGCCCTAGGTTTTGTTTTGCTGATATCAAACATTAATGGGGAGCTCTTAAGGTTTACTATGTAAAATTTATAACGAGACTCGGCAAAATATTGAAAAGAAGAAGAGATCACACTTAAACTAATTGGTCTGCACCTTTTTCTCAGCTTTAAATTAACCTTGAAGTGTACACAATGGCGTATGTGCTACATATTGCTAAATATGTTCTTTCTCTCTCCAATGTTAAAAAACAACCTGAATTTATAAATAGATTTGTAAATGCTACTTGACTTAATACTTGATTTAACATGACAAAATTATTACCATCAAGAGATGGGTTCTGACCATTCTCTGAAGAATTTTGTTGGGGGATAGGCTTAAATGAGATTTTTTAAACCTTTTGCCCCCCAAAGTTATATTTTTTACATTTCGTCCCCCCAACAGTTCTTGCTAGCTCCGCCACTGGTTTCTGAGTGGATTCCTTTTGACATATGATATTTACTTTACCCAGCTGTATGACGTGCCTTTGGGGATGCCCGTTATTGTTACCCTTGTATTTCTAAACATGTTTTTTTTTGTGAAATAGTATGTGACACACTTTTGTCTAGAAGTATATATGAACTCCCTTTTGTTTTGTTTGCATTCTTGTCAATCTGTTGTTGGTTGTATATTTCGTTAGAGAGAACGACATGCTACTTATTCCATTCTGTAATGGTCATGAAACATGTATAATCCAATTGCCGCTATCCCTCGTTGGTAGAATGCTATTTATATTCCCATCCAACTCATATTTTCTTTGTATGGCACATTTCTTATATCTTTTTTTTTTCTCCATAGTGCAAGCTCTAGAGAATTGGGAAGCTTTGTTCTCAAATCTGTGAATAAACCGATGTCCCAGTTCAAGAGACCTATGATTGCCAGAGAATGGTGTTCATTACTTAGTACTGTAGTTAAAAGATTTGATCATAATCGAGGAGAAAGATAAAATGTCTTAATGAACTTAATTCAAAATGTAAAATGTATCGCTATCCTTCACTAATATTGCTTTTGAGACAAAATTTTAGTACTAAGTGGTCTTTGTTATATATTTTTATCTAGACCGTTATGCACTTCTTCCTGGACTTCGAGAACATGGTTTTCGTCGCGAGAGTGGATTTTGTACACACAAGTATGGGTAAGGAAGCTATCATGTTCACACGTTATTGTTGGAGATCCGTGCAGCAAATCATAAATTTCTTTCACTATTCTCGGCAGTTGGTACAGAGTAGTCACGTCGTTTCTGTACTCCTTTTACAGGCCCACATATGCCATGCCCTAGCTGCCACATATTATATGCCTAGTACTCCAGCTAATGACGAACCCGGTTCATCTTGTTCCTACGAATGGAGCCGGTGGTGGGGGTGGGGCGGCGACGAGCTGCTCGTGGTGGTGGTCGGCCTCAAGCTCGCTGCCGCCGGCTCCTCTGCCTCAAGCTCTCTACCTGGCCGCCGTCGAGCACTCTCGCACACGCTCATCGGACGCTCGCCTGCAGCCTCCTCTCGCCAGCCGCGCACCTACCGCGCGCTCACCTGCCTCAAGGTCGGGCTCGCCCGCCGCCTGAGCCCGACGACATGCGCCTCCTCTGCTGTGGCGTCGACCGTAAATGCTCTGGCAGTCCGGCTCCGCCGTTACCAGATTAAGAGCAGCGACGTCAGGAGCTCTCTGTCGTGTACTCGTGTGTCGGACTCCATGTCCCAGAACGACAAGCTCCCCATCGGCTCTCTGACTCCAGTCGTGGTCTCCGGCGTGGTCACTAGGAGAGGACAGCCAGTTCAAAAACTAGGAGAGGACAGGTCGTCCATCTCCACGAGTGTGCCAGTGACGACTGACGACGCCATCCCCCGGACGAGCGCGCCCTGCCCTGGCGAGCTCGAGCTTGACAGCTCAGGCGCGTGTGCCTGCCTCCAAAATGTGGAACGGTGAATTTTTTCAGTCTGTTCATGTTGAGAGGGAGAGAGAGATATAGTAGTGCGGAATGGCGAAGAAAACATGTGAGCGTGTTGCAGAGTACTTCAGACGATTACTGCGTGGCTTATTTGGTTCATAGGCTGCTGGCTTTGGTTGCTGCTCTGAACCATGAGCGGGCAGTGCGCTGGGCCGACGTGAATTGATACTGGCCCTCGTGATGCAACGAAGCTGCCGAACGGCGCGACGGCATTGGTGGTCATGGTCACCGCGGACTCGCTCATCCGCGCCGTGAATATGCAGTCGCGCCCATCGATATCGAGCCAGACGCGCACCGTGTCGTTCGTCTTCGCGGCGAGCGCCTATGGACAAGATATCAGTGGAGTTGCCTGATATCACCGATTCAGAGAAGAGACAAGTACTAGTAGAGGATAGAGAAGAAAGAATAGCTAGCTATCGGCCTATGGGAGACAAGACAATGAATCCAGACGAGAAGATGGTGGCAGCGGACTCAGCACATCGTCGGGCTTGCGCTACAGCTCCCGCGAACTCAGGACGAGGCGACGACAGGCGCGGCCAGACCGGAGCGGCGACGAGCGCGACCGGGGCGGGAGGCACGGGTGCGGCCGGGGTAGGCAGTGGGCGCGGCTGGGGTGCGGCCGGAGAGGCGACGTGCGCGACCAGGGCATGGACGGGTGTGGCCGGGGATATGACTGGCGTGGCCGAGGCGGCGAGGACCGGACGCGGCCAGGGTGGGGAGGCACAGCCTCCAAGCTGCACGGCGTCAAGGCCGAAGCCGTGGAGTTGTTGCTCCCAGGTCGGAGCTTGCCAATGGACACTGCGGGAAAGCTCGGGAGAACGAAGAGGAAGACATGGCGAGACTAGGCTTCATGTGGTTGAGGAGAAAGATAGGGAGACACCAGAGAGAGCTCGCGCACATGTAGGACAGGGGCACGTCCTATCTAGCTTTTCAGAGATTCTCTTTCCAAAAGTCAGATTTGGCCAAATGCAAAAAATCAACTCATGTGTGCTACTTATCCGAATCACGAGGTAATGGGTGGCTGGATAGCTCGTGTACCCATGTGTGCGTGTACAAACTCATTTCCGTTTCGTCGCATGTCCCTGTTGGCTTAACAACCTTCTTTTGCTCTTGCATGGTCATGCTCGGTTCGATGCATCTGGCATGGGCTATGCAAGGTGATTCAGGATGGTGAGCTACTATGACTGATCATACAATTTTCTATAAATCAAGATGAATGCAAACACAAGCAGTTTGACCATAAGCCACAAGTTGTTTTTTGACTTCGAGTGCAAGTACCTCATATATATTTGGTCCTTGACTCTCTGTTTTTTCACGTCTGTTGAAATGAGGTAAAAGACCGATGTTACGTAGCAGCGCATAGGGACCTAGAATAGCAATGACAAAATATTGTTGTTGTATTATTGTATTTTGGATTATTTCTGTGCAGTTGCAAGTTATTGTTCTTTTCAACATTATAATCTATATTATATAAGTTTATAATATGTAATTTGATAAATATATTAGATCCATGCTATCATTTGTATCCCACTTTCAATCAATTTAGTTTGGAACATCAGTTACCTAAATGGCTGAGTTGACCATGTTTTAGTTTTCTCTCTTTGCATATATAATGCACATCCTAAACGCTGAACCCTAAACTCTAAACCATAAACCCTATATAAGTTGTTCCTCATAGGTTACAAAAAATGTCTTATATAGTTAGACTATTTACATTTTTGAATATATGCGGGAAAATGTTTGTCATTGCTGTAGCAGGGCATGTCACGGTGGCCGAAGGCCATGCCCGCTGCAAAGCTAATGTGACGCCAAACCTTGATGATGAAGTGCGGGAAACAGATTTTTCATCACAATGTTACCCTTTATGTCACTATTTCTACTGAAAATTATGAGACATAGTTGAATGCCCGTGCGTTGCTCCGGGGTTCGCGATCTGGCGGATGCAGGTGGTGGTCTGTGCCGGTCCTCTTTTGGGCGGGCGCGAGTTTCTTGGGACTCTTCGCTGGGCGAAAGCTTTGTCTTGGCGGTCGGCCAGGACCGACGACGGTGACGCCCGTGGGCGCCGCTTCCTTCTTGAAGGCGTCGTCAAAGCGGGTGTCTCTTGATCTCTGCCCGGGCTCTCCGGGGGAAACCCTAGATCCCTCACGCGATCGGGCGAGGGCGGCGCTCTTGTGTCGCTTTGCCTCTTGGGGCCTCGATTTGGACGTCCACTTGTCAGAGGGGTTTGTGGAGTGTTTTGGCGGTTCGGTGGAGGCGGGTTCGTCTTTGGCCAGGTGGGACGCGACATCGGGGTCGGTGTGGTAGTTGGAGCGGTGGTTCCGGTCTTTTCCCCTCCGCCTGTTGCGTTGAGGTGTGGTGTCGACCTGGTTGGTCGTCGACCCGTGTGGAGCGCAACCTCGGGGCTGTCGTGTGGTGTCGTGTTGTAACGGTTTTTCGGTCAGTTTTCCTCATAAACGGACCAACTCTTTTCTCCTATATCAATGAAAGGCAAAGCTTTTGCCTCGTTTCAAAAAAAAAAATACACAAGTCATGCGAAGGAAACACGTAGCAGGATCTCGGCCGTCGGATGGATTACGAATCAGTGGTGTTTGCGGTGTTGGAGTGGGCCGCCGACGCTGATAAGAACTCGGACGGATACCCACATAAAAAAGGGGACAAGGTCGAAAGCCCCACCATAATTCATCCGAAATCGAAATCTCTCTCTCATCGAAAGAAAAAAATCTCTCTGGCGATCGAATCTATCGATGGCGATGGCGGCGCTTCGACACGCGACTAGGAGGCTCGCTTGCCAGCGACCGCCGGCGATTCATAGGGCGGCTGTTGCGGAGCAGCCACGCCGGCTGTTGAATGGCGGACTGTCTGCAATAGGCCGCAACTTTTCTCTCGCGGGGGAGCAACAGTGGATCTTGCCGAGGCTCGTCCATGGCGGTTCGCCTTCGGTTGGGCGCACATATTCTCGCCAATTTTCCTCCTTCAATGTAAGTGATTCGCTTATGTAAAATATCAGATCTATCTCTCGTTTTTTTTTTGTTGAGAAAAAGAGCACATAACTCCCTTCACTGGTAAAAACAATCTGATAATACATGCATATTTTTGAATCATGATACACCATTGCTGGCTGGCAAGTACTTCTTACTCCCTGCTACTGCAATTCTAAACGTTTATAGATAAAAGCTGGATTTGGTGCACATGGGGCACCAGTGCTCCTTTTACTTTCAGTTTTTTTAAAAATTTCAAAACCTCATATTTGTATGTTTTCAAAAATTATGGCGCTAAATACGTGGATAGATATGTACATGAGAAGTGTATGCAAAAAATTCCAGCTAATTGGTGTCCATGTGTTAAAAACACTTTCCACAATTGGCCCAACTTTTAAACTAAACTAGAAAGGATCGCATGACTTCCTGAAAATTGCCGTTTCTGTCTTTTACTTATTGCCTCCGGTCTGTGAGAATAACTCAGCAAGGATCAAAAGATGTAGTATACTGAACGAACTTAACATTCAAGAGCAGAGGGCTCGATGTACAGATGATAAGTGCTCGCGCGAAAGAGTATAATTTTAATACTTTAAAAAGTAAGGATGGCAATCCAACAAGATTTATATACGAGAAACAAGAAGACTATATAATTGTATCGCTTTTGTTTAGTCAACCCTTGCTGACATGGTACCAATTAATCGGTCAGTTTTGCTGCTGAGAGGCTTAGCTAGTGCTATATATTACAGCCACTCTAAACTATGCCAATTTTTGTTTTCAGCATGAACCTAATCCAAGCACCTTTATGGAGAGGGCGAAGGAAGCCTTCGAGGTATGCCTTTCAGAACTTTGGTGCCTTCTATATTTTCCTGGAACCTGCTGACTGGAATATGATATTTGGACGCAGTTGTGGGACCGGACTATGGAGCTTATGTACAGGACCTCAATTGTACTCTTCAAACTTGCACTTGCTGGGGTTGTTGTGCTAGATTGTTGCCGCTCTCAATATCTTCTGATGATAGTTCGAGTAATGGTGAGTTTCTAGTCGTGGTATTTCAAATGGAATCTCTCTAGAATGGTTTAAATAGCTTATGTGGATTTACATTTGCTTTTTATGTGCTCAGTGGGGCCTTGAGCCTCAAGAATGGTTTCTTACAGACGACAAAGAGGGTGAGTGTCCCACATGCGGTCACGCCTTAGGCGAAGGAATGTGCCACCACAAGTAGAAGACGGAGAAGACGGGAGAAGCTGACGCTGGCCTCTAGTTGTGTGGTGTGAGTTAAGTTATTAGAAATGATTCTAATGGGCCGATCGATTTGGAGCAAACATTGGTCGCCTTGCATGATGGCATCTCGCTGCCTTTTTTTCTCCACGTGCGCATTGCGTTGCACTTGGAATGTGAAATTTCAATGTCGGTAACCTAGAGGGCAATGTGAGTAGGTTCTACAAAATTTTCTTTACTTGTTTGCAATTTTAGGTTATGCGGATAAATAATCGAGCCTAATGCAAACTAAGTGGGGCAGCATATATGACAAAATACATGTATCAAGACCTTCAAACACTATGGCTATCACAAATTAAATAAGTGTAAAAAAATAATCGAAGCACGCGATGACGATGACGTATCCTGATGTTCATTTTCTTTTTTTATTTTGAATTCAACACTTTATTGATCAAATAATGTCAATACAAAGTTTGTCGCAGATAAACTCCGAGACCAAATCACGAAAGAAAATATTACCAAAGCTTTCAACTCTACGAACTAAACAATGCACTAAATTATTACGACGACGGCTAACATGACGAAAAGTCACTGAAGACTAGGGTCTTGATGTCCCCAACCACCACTCCAGCCAGCGATCGATCATGGACCGGGGAAAGAATCCGTTGGATGATTGAGAGGGGGGAAAGACTCCGTTGGATGATTGAGAGGCAATCTGACACCAAGATGAAACTGTCCAAACCTTCTTCCTTTGCGAGGGAAACTGCACTTCTAATAGCGAGTGCTTCAACAACCTCCGGCACCATGACCTTATCAAGTAACTTGCTGCATGCAGCGAGAAATTTACCATGTGGTCCCTGATCATGACGCCTGCCCCATCCGAGAAGAAGAGAACAAAGCTGCATCCACGATAATGACAACCGTACCAGCCGGCGGCGGAGACCACTGTGTTGTTGAAGAAGAGGTCTCACGTCTATGGTCGTTCGGAGTCTTGAATAGATGCAACAAAATCAACTTGATATACACTTTTATATATTCCGCAAGGCTGCTTGGATGCTATCTTTTTCCTCATTACAGACGACATTGTGTGCCTCCCATAAGTGTCACACTGTAACA
Source organism: Lolium perenne (assembly GCF_019359855.2). Taxonomy (NCBI): domain Eukaryota; kingdom Viridiplantae; phylum Streptophyta; class Magnoliopsida; order Poales; family Poaceae; genus Lolium; species Lolium perenne. Next base: position 130,353,739 of record NC_067244.2, read on the forward strand.
ACTAGAGTGACCGCTTCTTGGTCATTCGATCTCGCTAGAAAATCCAAAACGCAGGATTTTGGAGTTGAGAAGTGCTTCCTAAGAAGATAAACATGATACACCGCCTTAACTGCTTGCCAAACTTCAGCTGCTTAAGGAAAAAAAAACAATCGCATGTACTGCACTCTCCTCTCTATTGCAGAACAAGCATGCATCGGACACAGGTATGTTGCATCGTCAAAATTGTGATCCACTGGAAAGACAGTCATGTGCCAATCTCCAAAGAGTAATCTTCATTTTCCCCTGGGCTTTGATACTCCATAACCTCTTCCAAATAGTCTCCTCGACAGTGGAGTCCATCGGCAGCCCACGCGTACTCAAGCTTTGCCGTGACACAAACTCCCGAGATCTCACCAAGTTGTAGGTTGATTTGACCATGTAGACCCCGAACTTGCCGTAGGGCCAGGAAGGAAAATTGTCACCTCCATGCCTGCTTAGAGGGATCTGAAGAATGGATACGACAACATCCTCAATAACACTTTTGACCACCTTGGAGTTCCACGATCGGCTATCAACATCAATTAGTGTACTCACAGGTCATTCAAGGAAACATGAACAATATTTTTAACTCGCTCAGGTGTAAAGCCTGGGATCCAATTATCAGAAAGGATCCGTGTTGAAGCTAGGACTGCTACTCAAGGAGGAGGCAGCCCGTGTTGAAGCTAGGACTGCGATGACTACTACTCACGGTGGAGGTGATGGTGCTTCGACTATGGCGAGTAGTGGTGTCGCCGGATCCTCACGATCTGCTCCTCCATCGGGGAAAATCGCCAGGATTAACCAGTGGTTCACCACCAATCTGAGATGCACATGAGGAGCGATGGGTGGGGATGAGCTAACCACAACACAATGGATGTCGACGGTGGGGGAAGAGGGTGGGAGGCTGCCACGTGTACGGGCGCGGGTAGCACATGAGATACGCGTGGTCCACCATGAATGAAACCCGAGGTGGTTACATAAACGCGGGAGCGATCTCCCCTTTGCAACCGCTTTATTAGAACAAGCAAAATTTATGATGGTAAATTCACTAGATCGGTCTTGAGGTGTAATTTTATAATATACAAATTTAATGTTCTATACTTTTTGCTCATATGACGGACAAATATAGTCTTAGCCAAGGCCATGAAAAAAAAACGGCTAAAAAAAGTACACAAGGCATGCGAAGGAAACAGGAAGCAAGATCTCGGCCGTGGGCTGGATTACGAATCAGTGGTGTTTCCGGTGTTGGAGTGGGCCGACGCTGATAAGAACTCGGACGGATATACCCACATTAAAAGGGGGCAGGTCGAAAGCCCCACCATAATTCACCCGAATCGAAATCTCTCTCTCATCGAAAGAAAAATCTCTCTCTGGCGATCGAATCTATCGATGGCGATGGCGGCGCTTCGACACGCGACTAGGAGGCTCGCTTGCCAGCGACCGCCCGCGATACATAGGGCGGCCGTTGCGGAGCAGCCACGGCGGCTGTTGAATGGCGGATTGTCTGCAGTAGGCCGCAACTTTTCTCTCGCAAGGGAGCAACAGTGGATGTTGCCGAGGCTCAACCACGGCGGTTCGCGTGCGGTTGGGCGCACATATTCTCGCCAATTTTCCTCCTTCCATGTAAGTGATTCGCTTATGTAAAATATCAGATCTATCTCTCGTTTTTGTTTTTTGTTTTTTTGAGAAAAAGAGCACATAACTCCCTTCACTGGTAAAAAAAATCTGATATTTGAATCATGACACGCCATTGCTTGCTGGCAAGTACTTCTTACTCCCTGCTACTGCAATTCTAAACGTTTATAGATAAAAGGCCAGCCCAACTTTTAAACTAAACTAGAAAGGATCACATGACTTCCTGAGAATTGCGCTTTCTCAGCAAGGATCTAAAGATGTAGTATATTGGGATCGATGTACAGATGATAAGTGCTCGCGCGAAAGACTATATAATTTTAATACTTTAAAAAGTAAGGATGGCAATCCAACAAGATTTATATACGAGAAACAATATTATAATTGTATAGCTTTTTTTAGTCAACCCTTGCTGACATGGTACCAAATCGGCCAGTTTTGCTGCCGAGAGGTTTAGCTAGTGCTATATATTACAGCCACTCTAAACTATATGCCAATTTTTTTTTCAGCATGAGCCTAATCCAAGCACCTTTATGGAGAGGGCGAAGGAAACCTTGGAGGTATGCCTTTCAGAACTTTGGTGCCTTCTATATTTTCCTGGAACCTGCTGACTGGAATATGATATTTGGACGCAGTTGTGGGACCGGACTATGACCCTTATTAACAGGACCTCACTTACACTCATCAAACTTGCACTTGTTGGGTTTGTTGTGCTAGATTGTTGTCGGTCTCAATATCTTCTGATGATAGTTCGAGTAATGGTGAGTTTCTAGTCGTGGTATTTCAAATGGAATCTCTCTAGAATGGTTTAAATAGCTTATGTGGATTTCCATTTGCTTTTTATGTGCTCAGTTGGGCCTCGAGCCTCAAGAATGGTTTCTTACAGACGACAAGGAGGATGAGTGTCCCACATGCGGTCACGCCTTAGGCGAACGAAGGAATGTGTGCCACCACCAGCAGCAGCAGAGCGCGGAAGAAGATGATGCTGGCCGCTAGTTGTGTGGTGTGAGTTAAGTTATTAGAAATGATTCTAACGGGCCGACCTATTTGGGCAAACATTGGTCGCCTTGCGTGATGGCATCTCGCTGCCTTTTTCTCCGCGTGCGCATTGGGTTGCACTTGGAATGTGAAAGTTCAATGTCGGTAACTTAGAGGGCGATGTCAGTAGGTTCTACAAAATTTTACTTACTTGTTTGCAATTTTAGGTTATGCGGATAAATAATGTGGCCTAATGCAAACTAAGTGGAACACCATATATGACAAAATATATATATCAAGAACTTCAACCTCGATGGCTATGACCAATTAAATAAGTGGAAAAAATACCCGAAGCACGCGACGACGATAATGTATCCCGATATTCATTTTCTTTTTTTGTGAGAATTCAACACTTTATTGATCAAATAATGTCAATACAAAGTTTGTCGCAGATAAACTCCGAGACCAAATCACGAAAGAAAATACTACCAAAACTTTCAGCTCTACGAGCTAAACAATGTGCTGAATTATCACGAAAGAACACTGATCCAGACGATTTTAAGTCTCAATCTGGGTACGTGTTTATTTTGAACTAGTTACGCGCCGGTACCCTTCCATACGGTCAGGCGCCGGACGCCGTATGGGGGACGAGTGGAGATGCTCTGGTCGGTCTTTTCCCTTTCCTTGTTTCCTTAGCTTTGTTTGTGATAAAACTGAACAGATGCTGTGTGTTTCAGTTATGTGATGTAATAAAAATGGGGAAATATATCCCAGTTGGGAAAAAAAAGATGTACGAATTCGTTGGTTGGGTTTCCTGCTTCTCGTTGACATCCGCTCCACGTCCGCACGCTTGCGGTTGTTACTTTTTGTGTCAACACGAATTCGTTGGTTGGCTGACATCCAACCAGATCGATGGATTCAACTGGAGCGGTGGAGCGAGAGAGGGATAGGAAAAAAGAAGCGCCCCTTCTCCGGCCGTTGCAGTTGGCCAGGCTCCAGCGGCGGCCGTCACCGATCAACGTACCGTAGATGTTTCCGTAACCAAAGAGCATGTAGGTTTAGGATTGCCGATTCGAGAGAGAGCTCGTTTATGTGGAAAACAAAAGTGAGACTGCGTTTTGCGTATGACTATGAAAGGAATTATGCGTGATGTCCTCTATTCGATTATCACGATTTAGCACGACTGCTCTTTTAGCCTACTCTAGATCGTTCCCTCACCGTTTACACATGCGCTTGATATTTCTGTCATCTTATAAATATCACCATTTGGATTAAGTTCAAGACCGAGCACACAGTAGCAGAGACAGAAAACGTGAGTTGGGTGGGTGCCAAAGGGTCTGGGGAGTTGAACTCGAGAGCGAGCGAGCGAGCGCGAGGGAGAAGCCTCCGACCCGCCTCGCCGGCGGCCTGCCACCGGCGGTGCTGCTGGTGGGTGTGGGTGGGCGGGCTGCCCCTCGCCTTCTTCGTCGCCGTCTACTCCTCCTGCTCCCAGTACGTGCATGCGCGCTACCTCCACTTTCTCCCCTGCTTCGTGTCCACCCTCCTGATGGTCTTCGTTGGTTGGGTTTCCTGCAGCACCGGTGAGCGGGATGGACGCGGACGGCGACGAGGTCCTCTGAGCGCTCTCGAGCTTCCTCCCCGTCCCGGTAAGCACAACCAACCACCTCCCATCGAGCCCCTATGACGACGAACCACATCCCACTCAAATTGCCATAGCCTGTAGGTGCCACCAACTTCTTGCAACACAACCAAACCCTGAGCTAGGCCATAATTACTTCTAGTACTTGGAGGGGATTGATTTTCGGGGTCTAGTTCAAGATCCCGGAAAAAATCACGAATTGTTCGCTCACCAAGCCGGTTTTGGGTGGGATAATCCCAAGATATCGCCCACAGAACCTCCTCGTTGTGCACTCCACCATAACAGTGGATTGAGATGGAATTATTTGAAGGGATTGGGTGAACCGAATGGTTTCACCAAATCCCTCCAATCTGTGAGCCCCTTGGGGATTGGCTCCCACTGAGCTCCTATAACGTGAGCTAATGGGAATGCTTAGTTCCCTTGGCTAGCCCTGCCTACATTGCTAAGGGCAAAGCAAATCAAAAATTACTTGGGTACTTAAATTGCCCAACCGTGAGTAAATGGGAATTCTTGGTTCCCTTGGCTAGCTCTGCCTACATTTGCTAAGGGCAAAGCAAATAAAAAAGAAGTGCTTGTGCACTTAAATTTCCCAACCGTGAGTTAATGGGAATGCTTGGTTCCCTTGGCTAGCCTTGCCTATGTTTGCTAAGGGCAAAGCAAATGAAAAAGTACTTGTGTACTTTTCCCTGAAAGTACGGATGATATGGTCAGTGGAAAGCTGATCCTTGTTCTTGGAGTATCTCTCCACAAAAGCAAGAAGTTTGGATCACTTGTGCAAGGCATGAGCCTTGCTCGTGGAGGATTACTATCCTTGAGGCAGTTTTTTCTTAATTAAGTCTACTCAAGTGGCAAGGCAATCCTTGCTATTGGAGGAGAGCAAGTTTCACTCTCCCTCAAAATCTAGTATTGCCTTGCTCCATTTTACCAAAGATTATATTTTTCTCCTCAAAATTAATTAATTACTTGATTAATTTATCTAAAAGCAAGACTAAGCTACGGGTAAGGTGATTCTTGCTAGTGGGGGAGAGCCAAATGGCTCTCCCTCGAAATCAAGGAAATCTTTGCTCGTTTAAGATATTCAAAGGGCAAGGCAATCCTTGCTATTGGAGGAGACCAAATTTTGCTCTCCCACAAAACCAAGGATTGCACTGCTCATTTTACCAAAGAGCATGTTTTGCTCCTCAAAATAAATTAATTACTTGATGAATTTATCTGAAAGCAAGGCTAAGCTATGGGTAGGTGATCCTTGCTAGTGGGGGAGAGCCATTTGGCTCTCCCTCGAAATCAAGGAAATCTTTGCTCATTTAAGATATTCAAAGGGCAAGGCAATCTTTGCTAGTGGAGGATAGCAAGTTTTGCTCTCCCTCAAAATCAAAGATTGCCTTGCTCATTTTTACCAAAGAGCATATTTGCTCCTCAAAATAAATTAGTTACTTGATGAATTTATCTAAAAGCAAGGCTAAGCTATGGGCGAGGTGATCCTTGCTAGTGGTGGAGAGCCAAATGGCTCTCCCTCGAAAACAAGGAAATCTTTGCTCATTTATAATATTCAAAGGGCAAGGCAATCTTTGCTAGTGGAAGAGAGCAAATTTTGCTGTCCCTCACAAGCAAGTATTGCCTTGCTCACTTTGCGCAACATTGAGGCTATGCAAAGGGCATGTCAGATTCTTGCTAGTGAGAAAGCAAACTGGTTGATCTAACTATTCTTGTTGGAGTTACTTTGATCAAAGTTCAAGAATCAGTGTTCTTAGCCTTACCCATAGCTTAGCCTTGCTTTCATATAGAATGGAGGGTGGGTGGGTAACTCTGCCTATGCTATGCATAGCCGGTCCCAAGCCCGGGAAAAAAGAGGAGGGACCAAAACCATCCAATTAAGGGTAGATGTGGATTTTTATTAAAAAATTAATTATGCTGATTGTGTTTTTTACAATGTAAAATGCCTAGGAATAACAAAACTCTAGACTGGAAGAGATTAGTAAAAGATAAATCACGTAGGGGATGGAAAAAAGAGTTCCATTGTTTCTATCTAGAATTATCTCCTAGTGAGCTTCTGCTTTCATCATTCCGTTGCACAAAGAGAGTCTGGGGTGCCCACCTCCTTTCCTTGGTTTTATTATTTACTTCTTTTCTGTATTCACAGTTGGATGCTGATGTGCCTGAAACAGGGGATTGGTGCATAATACTTGTTTTACATGAGACCTATTTTCGACCATAGGGTGGTTGTAGGTATACTTGGATTATAGGTTACAGCTGTTATGATCGGTAATGTATCACTTTAGCTTGCTGCAATATCCTAGTATCGGCTGGAGCTAATTAAAGTTGTTGAGCAGAGATTGAGAATTATATGGCCAAAAAATTTATCTCGTCCTAGAGGACTCTGTGTGGCCTACTACTTCCGTAGTTACTGTATTTATGCATATTCATCCGCTGATCTGTAATATGCAAGTTTGATTGCAGCGACATTGGAGATGCTGATGTTCTTGCATGCCACTTTGCATAGATGTATGCCGTTTTTTCCATTTGAACACCTGCTTGTGTGCTGCTTTGGTGATGAGAGCATTCATGTTTGTAGTAAAACAATTTGCTCTCAAAGAAATAGTCTACCAGGATCCTTGCCCGTGACCACGTCCGTCATTTAAGGCACACATGTCCCTTCAAGGATTAACTTACTGTTAGTTAGCTCTAACTTTAATGGGGTTCTTACTTTATACATATCCGTATCTGTTTACAATAAACAATCAGTTGCTTCATCTTATACCAATTTGGAGCTAAGTTGCTGGTGTTTTCTATACATGAAAACTTTCTTGAACGACTTGTGAGGTTCTCTTAAGTTCTGATAACTCTTATGCAGTGTTATTCCATCTGACTTTACGTCTCCATATGGATGTATTTCTATTGTTCCAAATATTCATTGACCTATGGGTTTTCTTGCTTTTCATGAAAGCGGTGGAGCTTACATTGTTGGTGATTTTATGACCAAAAATGAAATTGTGAAACCAAATAGTAGATGGGAGTATTTTTATGTACTACTGCTATCAAATTATTTTCGAATTGAGCAGCTCTTGAGAGACTGGTGGAGCATAGGATAGCTAGCTGTCATGTTATCCCTGATGACTGGATTGGTAGGTGATGTTATCATTTTATTTTAGGAAACAGAGTGCTTGCGATATTCAACTGGGAATGCTTGTGATGTATGCATTCTGTAGTCAAACATGTATAGAGAACATAGATGGATGGGACTCTAGTTTCGTTGTCATCTACTCCCTATGTTCCATAACTCTTGTTGTGGTTTTATTTGAAATTTTGAAATGCAACCACGACAAGAATTATGGAACAGAGGGAGTACATTTCTTGAGGTGCAAATCACCATACTCTTTTACTGGTAATTTTATTTTGAACTTCTTGAACTGTTATTCTCCCAGAATGCTATTTGTAAAATAAATGAGAATAGGTAGGATGAGCAACCTATATTCTTAAAAAATAAAAAGAGTGGCAACTTCCTGAACAACCACAACCTTGTACTTAAACTCGAGGGTACATAGATGTGCCTGGAAATAATTTATAGAAGGGAGCATATATGGATTAAACTCCTTTCTTCATTGGCTCCTCTTATGCTGTTGGCAGTGGCAGATTTCATGCTCTTGGTGGTTTATTACCAGAGATGTTGTAACAAAGCAAAGTTTCACAAGATTGATATAAATTCATGTGCAGCTCTGACTCTGAGTTGTTGATACTGTCGAATGAATTATGAAAGCATGCACATCTCTTATCCTTCAGGAAATGGACAGCTGAAGCTATTTCTTGAGGTGGACAGCACTTGCAAGGATCCTTTTTGAAAGGCTTGGTTCTGAAAGAGAAGCTCCTCCTGTAGCTTAATCAAAGCTCTTAATTTCGCAAAAAAAATAAAGAGAAGAGAAAGGGCTAATGCTGGAGTTCCAGATAACTGTAGTCTTGTATCAGTGCTGTAAATCTAGGCAGCGGGGTTTAAAGATTGCCGAAATATCATTCTATGATCCCGAAAGCTCGTGGTCTTAGCCCAAATAACAGCCAAATCACACAAATATAAGCTACATCGGTGTGTGATCCTGGCCAGGGTGTATATGGATCCAACTCCAAGGTGAGTGTGCCTCCAGCTTCTTCCTAATCCAACATTAGAGGCCAAGAGAGTGTGAGTTCTGGCTAGAGGTTGAAGATGACTCTCGACACACAAGTATGCAGAGGAAGAAGAACACACACAGAACTTTTGTGGCACCGCACACACTTGTGCCTTTTCTCTCTATTCTCTTAATAGACTCAGCTGAATACAAATGCTTATAAAGGGAAACATGCAGACTCGTCCAAGCCAACACCGGCCTGATCCGATTTCTACTCACCACTAACTACATGCGCACGTTCAGCACTAACACGGTCGAAGCTAACTTAGCGGCCACACTGACTTGGCCATCCTGATCCAATCATGTAGCTATCACCACTTAAAACATCTTAATTTGCCCATATTTCCATATTTCCACCATCCGTGATGATGGGGTGGGGGGTTGGACTATGGTCTGCCGGAAGAGTAAGTCGCCGGTGATCACCGGATCTGGGGATGCCCAGATCCGCGTCACCTCAAAGATTTCAAAAGATCGGGCCGACGGGCCTTAGAAGTCAAGTCAACGTGGGCCCTTAGCTGCTGAGCTAAGCCCAAAAACCAGACGTGATCGTGTAACATCCCAAATTTCAATAAAAAGAAAGTTAGAAGAATTCCAGAGAGCAAAATTTCAAACCAACAAAAACTTTTTAAATTGCATATAGTGCCCTGCATAGGACTTGTGCATTTGATTGATATGCCATGATGATTGTTATTATGTGTATATGCTATACTCTAAAACCCTAATGTGATCATGAGAAGATCACTAACCAAATAAATCAAAAAGAGAAAGAAAATCAAATAAAAGAAAAACCCTAAAACCCTCACATATAGCTTATGCCATTTTTATAAATTTTGACCCTAGACCAATTTGGTCTTCACCATTAGTGGAACAATGTTACTAAACACTTATTACAACTTTTGGAATCAAAGAAACACAAATCAAATGGATTTCAAATTCAAATTTGGCTCACATATGATAATGGTCAAATCTGCCAATTATAGTCTGATCACTACTTTGAGCCCCTACAATTCAAAATTTTCAAACTAAACCTTGCTAACTCTTTGCACCTCATCCAAGAAAACATCAAGGTGAACACTTTTTGTAAAGATCACCATGCCAAATTCTTTCTAGATCAAATGCTATGCTCATCCAAAGTTGACACTTTTTATTAAGTGGAACAATCTCACACTTAGCCAAATTTGCAATTCTTTGAATTTAACAATTCCACCACCACCTCTCATCATCTCTGGTCATTTATACCTCAACCAAACACACACAATTCAAAACTTGCCACCATTTGAATTCACTCAAAAATTGGATAAACTTGCAAATTACAAATATGGAACTATTTGGCACTATTTCAAATAGTGATCTACTCACCTCTAATCTACCCCAAACCTATTCTAAATGGTCCCCTGGTCCCCTCTTACTCTTAATGGCACATAGTAACCCTAGGAGAGAGGAGGGCAAAGCTAGGACATGGCCATGCCGGCCATGTCGCCACCCGACGCACCTCCCCTCTTCTCCTTCATCGCCACCACTGTCCACCGTGCCAAACCTTGCCACCTTGCTCTCCTACACCTCCTAGCACCGACAGCATCGCCGTAGCCAACGTAGCCTCGCCGGAGATCGCACGCCATGGTCGCCGCCAGATGCCGGTCACGTCGCGCGTAGACGCGCACTGGACACGCGCCACCCCAACGCCTCGCGCTCGCCCTGGCCCCTCTCTTGCTGCGTTGAGCATCGCCGTGACACCACGACGCCACCAGACACGCTCACGACCACTCCCTGGACCGCCGCCGCCGGAGATGGAGAAAAAAATCCCGTGGACGCCGCCCGACGACACGGAAGCAATGCGTCGCCATCCAACGCCGCCCGACCGTGTTCTCCCCGCCATTAGCATCGCCTGGATACGTGGAACGATCCTGCGCCCTCGCCTAGCTCGCTAGCTCGCCGGAATCGCCGCGCCATGGTCGACCTTGCCACTGCCCCGCAGCACCCTCGCTCGCCTATAAAAGGAGACCTCCCCTCGTCGATCTGAGCACACCATCACCTTCCCCTCTTCTCACTCGACCGCCAGAGCCACTCCACCATTAACATTAGCCACTGACGCCGCCCAATCGAAGCCTCACCCCGCCAGACGCCGCGGAAGCTCGCCGTCGATTGGAGCCGTTCCAGGAGCCGCCGCCGGTACCAGGAGCTTCGCCGTCGACTACACCTTCCCCGAGCACACTGCCAGCCACCGCGGGAGCCCTGGTTAGCCCTCCGACCCCCTAGGCTCGCCGCTAGACCCTCGGCATCTCGCCGGAGAAGACGATGGCCCTGTGCCGTCCGATTCGATTCTAATCCAACGCCCCCTGTTAGTTCATACCGTTTCGGGTTATTTGACTCGCTGACGAGTGGACCCCATGCTGTCAGCAAGCCCACGCGTCTGTGGACCGTGGTGGGCTGGGCGTGGGCCGTTTTAAATCAATTCGGCCCAGCTTCGTTTCCCGCCAGCCCATTTATTCAAATCCAATTTAATTCAAATCCAGTTAAATTCAATACTGGCTCCAACTTTGAAATTCAATAGAATCTGTTTGGCTTGGCCAAATTTAACAAATTTCATATTGTTGGTAAGCTACTAAAAAGATCTACAATATGCCACTGGTCCCATCTCAAGATTAGTTGTAGAATTAATCTGATAAAAAGAAGAAGGCAGGGACTTTTCTCTATTCAAATAATTATTAAAAATCAACCAAAATAGATATTAAGTGAACTCCAACTCCAATAGCTCACATTTGACTTACACTAATTGTTTCTGCAAGAAAATGGTGTGGTCACTTTGCATGATCATGCCCTAGTTTAATTAATGGACAATATGGCTAGTTTATCTAAGTGATATTGTCCAAAACTATTATGCAAATCATATGAAGTATTTTACTTCATTTAAATCTTGTCCCAAATGAATTCATGTGATGTTTGGACCCCTGGATAAACTCTCTTATATGAATTACTTGGAGATTTAAATCATTTGTAGCATTATTAAATGGTATGAGGTGATATACCTCATTTAAATCATTTTCTCAAATGATGGTGATGAATGTTTGACTTAGGTCACTATAAGTTCATGTATGATTGTTTGAGAAATTAAATCTTAAGAAGATTTCAATGAGAGGAAATTATTTCTAAAGAACCCTATGGAAACTATCATTTACATATTAAATAAAAGGAAATGATCTATCCTCAAACAACACAACCAATGCACCATAATTAGATTAATTGTGTGCTTAGAATAGTTTGTGTGAATCTATGTGATATATGGAATAGCCATTGAATTAGTTGAGTGATTATACTCGTATTTAAATTTAGACGCTAGCACCGGAGAATACCCGGAGAAAGAAGGTTGCTACCAAGAAGAGGAGGATGAGAACTTTGAGAACTACCAAGGCAAGCTAATATTCTTGCAAAGTGCAAAGCCCTTTGGGGCAAGGCACCATAATCTTACCTTTTCTTACCATAAGCCTATCCCAAGTTTATACATTACAAGTTTTACTTGTTGTTTTCCAAGAGTTACTTTTATAGTTAACTTTGGTCAAAGTAAAGAAGTATACTAGAGTAGTAAAGTTAGTCTCAATGAAGCAAAGCAAGATAGCACCCCTCATGATTTAGAGCTAGTGCTAATGATTAAAACTTGACTACTCTAGATGGGAACAATGTGAATTGAATTGAAATTTGAAACCTTGGAGTGGTGAAGCATTCCATTGAATGATTTTTGAAGGTGAATATGAACAAGAGAAGATGGTGATTTTTGATAAACATGATATTGGTTTGAATGCGATACCTTTCCAATATTGAGTACCCCCACAATACCTGATTATGGGTAGGGCTTAACTGGAAGTTTATGCATCTTAGTATGGGTTCCCTCTGAACACACGTCATAGGGGTTATGCTTGAGGCTGCCTCCGTTGTTGAGAAAAGATGTGAATTGAGGTGAATTGTACGGCCAAGCCCTGTGCAGTTTCCAGGTTGACAGTTGGTCTTCACTGGGAGGCCAAGCTCATGGGGAGAGGTGCTCATACTAGGGTTTGTAATTGAAAGGTTCTGGTTGATGATCCGCGTACTGTGTTACGATGATTCGGGGTAATCCCGATAGATGAAATCAAATGTTGTGGCACAAGTGTGCAACCTCTGCAGAGTGTCAATCTATTCGAATAGCCGCGTCCACGGTTACGGACGGTTGGAAAGGCCATACAGTTTCCGATGTCAAATTCTTGAAAATGATGTTGAAATGAAATGGGTGAAAAGACTTGTGGTGAATTGAATTGAAATCACCACTTGAATGGTGGGAATGACACTAATGTTCCCACTTGAGTTAGTTAGTACATGAATAAGCTTTTACTCAAATACTTGTGAACTAAAATTGGCTTTATGCAAATAAACTAGAGCTTAGCAAACCTTACTAGAATTGTCTAGCACTTACATTAGTATTAGTTTGCGAGTACTTGAAGTACTCACGGCTTTGTCCCTGGCTATTTAAATGGCCAGAGTATGAAGATGAACAAGGAGATGACCAGCAGGACGCCTACGACAACTAGGAGTCTTCCGACGTCAAGCGTTGGCCTGTGGACTAGAGAGTCCTTGTATCTTACGCTTCCGCTATGAACTTGTGTTTGTTCGTTGATCAATAGATCAACTATTCGTGTAATATGGATCAGGTGATTCCAATTTGTAAGACAATATGGTTTGTAATGAATGATGACTGTGATACTTAACTATTATGCCTCGCAACAACAATATTCCTGGGATTGCGATGTATGACATAATAGGCATTCGGACTTAAAAATCCGGGTGTTGACAAGTTGGTATCAGAGCCATTGTTTGACCTTTGAAGACCTTAGTTAGAATGGGCGTTCTGAAAAACTTAACTTTGAAATCAAATGAAGAAAATGCTTGCGAAAATTTACTTACACTCTTGCCTTTGAGACTTTTCCAAAATTTGATGAATCATGTTCTATCTTATTTGAATCTACTTAAAATTTTGCCACACTTTGCACTCTCTAACTTACTCATCCAATTCTCTTTCAGATGGAGCCGAATGAACCCATCAACACCAAGTTTTATCAGCTTGGGAATGGAGGGAGCTTGATCTTCGAGCACGACCTCAACGCCCTTTCGGACTTCCTCGAGCGCCCGCACCCTGAGTTGAGGGAGTTCCACGGGATTCAGGTGGACGACACTCCTGGAGGAGAGTTGCAGTGGATCATCACTGCCGACTTGAGGGGCAAGATGGAGCCTCCCACCTCGGAGAGGATCCTCTTCTCCTTTCGCGAGAGCAACTAGCTCGACGGACTCGCACGTGGCCTTCAGGAGGCACTTGCGCGCCTCTGTGGACAGAACGTGGTGCGCATCCTCGCTTCGCGTATCTCGTGAGGCGTGATGCCATGGGAGTGCCCATGGAGCTGCAACCGCACCCGCAGTTGAGGCACCATGCTGAGCACCTGGACTTCATGCTCTACCAGACTCAGAAGGACCTCGACGCCACTCGCGCTTACGCGAACCAGACCCATGCTCACATCATCGAGCAGGGTGAGGCGATCAAGCTACTCAACAACGACCGCAAGAGCCTTCGCCAGCAGCGTGCCAAGAAGGACTCGACGATTTCGCTCCTTCGCGCCAAGATCGCGTCACTTGAGGCCACTGTCAAGGCCCAGGAGGATCAGATTAGAGAGCTGGAGGACAACGACGGAGGTATCGACATTCAGGGAGGAGGAGCCTTCCTGAGCGACGATGACGACTTTGAGGAGGACTAGTTCACCGAGGAGGAGGACTACGAGTTCCTGGAGGTAGGACCTGACGACTACATCCCCATCGACGTCGAGGATGAGGAGTAGTTGCACTAGTTTCACTTATGTAGGTGTGAGTTGTATCCCGTCCTTTGTATCGTAGCATGAGAATGGTTCTTAAAACCATGGTAGTATGAGTGTGTTAGTTTGTACTATGTGATGAATGAATGAATGAATGTTATGTTTGTCATGAAAAGATTACAAGTTTCAAATGTTTTCAAACTTACTCAAAATAAACCATAGAAATTTCCCTCTTATCTTATGATCTTCTCTATCTTCAGATGGCCCCTCCCAATCGCACCAACGACGCGATGATGCAACTGCTGCAAACCCTGCTTGCCGACAGGGAGACAGAAAGAGCTGAACGCCAAGCCAACATCGCAGCCTTGCAGAACATTGCCAACCAAGGCCCTGGAAATCATGACCACCCCGGATCCAAGCTCAAGAACTTTCAGAACACCAACCCTCCGGTGTTTAGCAAGACAGAGGAACCACTCGACGCCAACGACTGGCTCCAGACTATGGAGAACAACTTGGAAGTAGCCGGAGTGGAAGCAAATGAGAAGGTGTTGTTTGCAATCCACTATCTCACCGGACCAGCCCGCGCTTGGTGGACAAGCACCCGTGCCATGAACGGAGGTCAGTTCATGACTTGGGAGGATTTCAAGCTAAAGTTCAGCAAGTACCATGTACCCCCGGGTCTTATCAAAAAGATGAGGGATGAGTTCCGTTAACTGAAGCAGGCTCGCTTGACGGTGGTAGAATACCGCGACAGGTTCCTTACACTGTCAAGGTACGCCCCCGACGAGACCGACACCACCGAGAAGAGGCAGGAGAGATTCCTGAACGGACTGCATGATGAGATGCAGATTGTCCTCGTAAACATCCCCTTCGCCGACCTTGAAGCCCTTGTGGACTCTGCCATCCAGATGGAGGGCAAGCTGAACCAAGCCAATGAGAACCGCAAGCGCCATATGATGAATCAAAGTGGGTCTAGCAATGCCCAGAAGTATCGCCCCAGCTCAAGCGGAGGTTTCACTCCGAGAAACCACAACAACAAGCCCCCGATGCAGAACTTGCGTCCCGGTTATCAGAACCGGAGTGGAGGAAGCTCCAAGCCAGGAGGCTACAACAACAACAACTACAACAACAACAACTACTACAACCGCGCTCCGCCCAGAGCCCCCAACAACAACAACAACAACACCAACACCGCCCCCAGAACCGGAAGTAACGCCATCCCCATTGCGACCAAGGACAAGGCCACCATCACTTGTTACGAGTGTGGTGTAGTGGGGCACTACTCCAACGAGTGTCCCAAGAGGCTCGCCAAGCTCGCCGGCAACACCGCTGCACCTGCTCAGCAGCAACGCCGTGTCTCCACCGGCAAGAAGTTCGCCCCCAACAACCCCAATAACCGCAACGGCCGTCTCTACCACATGAACACCGAAGAAGCCCAGGAAGCACCAGATGTTGTACTGGGTATGTTTTCTGTCAACCACATCCCTGCCTGAGTGTTGTTTGATTCCGGAGCATCTCATTCTTTTGTCACTGAAGACTTTGCATCAACAAGTAAAATTCAACCCATCAGTTTGAAGCATGTTATGATAGTTCAAATTCCCGGATCAACCACCAAAGCCAGAAAATTTTGCAAAAATGTACCCATCAAAATCCATGATGTAGACTTCTATGCCAATCTAATCATTCTGGGAACCAAAGGTTTGGAAGTCGTACTAGGAATGGACTGGATGTCAAAACACAATGGATTGATAGACTGTGCCAAGAAAGCCATAACCATGACTAGCAGCACCGATATCCTAGTAGAACATGTCTCTGAAAGACTACCCAGAAAATTCACCTGCAACCAAAGTGTATCCAAGCCAACTCTGGATCAAATCAGGGTCGTTTGTCGCTACCCTGATGTGTTTCCGGATGATCTACCCGGTATGCCCCCGGACCGGGATATCGAGTTCATCATCGAGTTAATCCCCGGAACTGGACCTATAGCCCAGAGAGCCTACAGCATGAACGCAACAGATCTTGTGGAGCTGAAGAAACAAATAGATGATATGTTAGCCAAAGGTCCGATTCGACCTAGTGCATCCCCCTGGAGATCCCCCGTTTTGTTTGTGGACAAGAAGGATGGTGCAAATCGTTTATGTACTGACTATCGTAAGCTTAACGATGTCACCATCAAAAACAAATACCCCCTACCCAAGATAGAAGACTTGTTTGATCAACTAATCGGAGCCAAAGTTTTCTCCAAGATAGACCTTAGAACTGGATATCATCAGCTGAAGATCCGAGCCACCGACATTCCAAAGACTGCCTTTACCACCAGATATGGGTTGTATGAGTACAACGTCATGTCGTTTGGACTGACCAATGCCCCCGCTTATTTCATGAATCTCATGAATAAGATCTTCATGAACATTTTGGACAAGTTTGTCGTTGTCTTCATCGATGACATTCTTGTATACTCCAAGTCCGAAGAGGAACATGAACATCATTTGGAGACTGTCCTAGAAACCCTTAGACACCACCAGTTGTATGCCAAGTTTAGCAAGTGTGAGTTTTGGTTGGAGGAAGTAGGATTCCTGGGACACATCTTGTCTGCAGGAGGAATTGCCGTAGATCCCGCCAAGATCAAAACTGTTATGGAATGGCAAGCCCCAACCACCCAAACCGAGGTCCGCGCTTTCTTGGATTAGCCCGATATTACCTCAGATTTGTAGAAGGCTTTTCGAGCATCGCTCGACCAATGACCCAACTGCTAAAGAAGGACAAGAAGTTTGAATGGACTGACAAATGTGAAGAGAGCTTTCAACGGCTCAAGAGTAGACTGACAACAGCCCCAATCCTGATCATGCCAGACATCACCAAGCCCTTTGACGTATATTGCGACGCCTCCAAGACTAGTCTTGGATGTGTGCTTATGCAAGAAGGCAAAGTTGTATCCTACCTTTCAAGACAACTGAAGCAACATGAACAGAACTACCCAACCCATGACCTCGAGCTTGCAGCCGTGGTCCTAGCTTTGAAAGTTTGGCGTCATTACCTCATGGGTAATCGATGCGAGATCTACTCCGACCACAAGAGCCTGAAATATATCTTCACCCAGAAGGAGCTGAACATGAGACAACGCCGATGGATCGAATTGATCAAGGATTACGACATGGAGATTCACTACCACCCCGGCAAGGCCAATGTGGTAGCGGATGCTTTGAGTCGACTGCCGTGTCAGTTGAACTCCATGATCGCAACCGAGCAGCTCAGTTTGTACCAAGAGTTTGAACAGTTCAGACTTGAACTTGTTAGTGAAGGATTCCTAGCCAGCATAGAACTGCAACCCACCTTGGTTAGCCAGATCAAGGAAGCCCAGAAGGACAACGCTAGCATCGACGGAATCAAGAAATAGATAGCCGCAGGAAAAGCCCCTGGATTCACCGTAGATGTGTAACAACCCAAAAATTTCAAAACAAACAAAATGAATTTCCCTAGTTCCAAATTTGGAACCAACAAAAACTTTTATTAAAATAAGATTGATACATATAGATCTTGTTTAAATCTTGTGCTATTGCCATGATTGCTTGTTATTAGTATTTAAAGTGATCTTAAACCCTAAACCTCACATTCCTTTTTACCATCCAAGTTAAAATAAAATAAAAAGAATTTAAATAAGAAAAAGGCATATGTGCCTATGGCTATTTTTATAAAACTTTACCCTAGGCCTTTCTACTTTATTTAGAGGATTGGAAAACCTTCATACACCCTATCTAGCACTTATCAAACCAAATTCAAAGTGAAACCAAAGAAAATAAAAAGAAACTAAAAATGCCATAGAGGCATATGAGAGTAAAATAGCAAATATGTGAATTTTGAAATATTGACCCTAATACCTGTTGTGAATGGTTGGATCACTCCTATATACCATTTCAACACTCAACAACACCAATTGGGTCAAGCCAAGTCAAATTAAAACTGAAATGCAACATATGCATAGAGGCATATGTGGCACATAGCCATTTCACCAAACTTTGACCTATGGCTTTAAACCTTGACCACATGATGTGAAACCATCTCTCAACCTAATATAACACTAAATTGACCTTAACCCAAGTCCAAGTAAAGCAAGATCAACAATCTACAAGTTTAATGAAATATGACACATCACCTCTTATGTGTTATGGCCAATTTTGCAAATCTTTGATCAAGACCTTTTGAAATGGATTCAATGGTTTGAAAATGTTTCTAAACTAATAAGAATCACATTAGAGTCAACAAAAGTCAACTCAAATGGGGAGAAATCAAATAGGGAGAAAATCCCCAAAATTCACTCACATACACTTAGCCAAATTTGCAAATCTTCAACCAAGGCCACCATTGCTTGATCTATTGTTTGTAAAACTCTTATATATGATAAACAAACACAATTGCATCAAAGAAACCAAAATCAAATCAAAGCAAATCTCAAAATCAACATTACATGTGATAATGGTCATTTGGCCATTTTATAAAATGTTCCTCACTTTACCCCTCTGGCTTTGACTTTTCTTCAACCAAACTTGGTCAACTATTTCCATGTCATCCAAGACTATGTCAAGGTGAACAACTTTCATGTTGACCACCATACCTAATGTTGACCAGGTTGACCAGTATAGTTTTGACAAGAGGGGACTTTGAAACAAAGAGAAGATGATCCACTTTTTGAAAACTTGCAACACAACACCAAATTGACCACCACCACCACCATTCCATCTCTATGAATATATGAATGAGATCCACCAAAGGAATTTCCAAATTTTGAAAACATTTCTCTTTCGGCCATTAAATCAAACACCTTGTGGGCAGAGTTGAAAATGGTGCCCATGCTAGATTTTTGGTTGGACCAAGTCCACCTCTGGCCCTTCTCTGCTGCCCTGGAACTTCCTCTCACCCCTCAGCATCAATCCATCCACTTGCCAGCCCTGCTCCTTGACCACCTTGACAAGAACACAACCATGCCGGCCCTCTTGTCACCCACCAGGCCATCACTTCCTCCTCTCACCTCAGCTGAGCCACATCATGTCTCTGAGCTTGCTCTCACCTTGCTGACCACGACCATACCCACCCTGACCCCAGGAGACGTCAACACTGCCCAGGCCACGCGCGCCCAGACGCGCCCAGCACCTGCCAGGATCGGCATGGACGCGCGCCAGGACGCCCCGGAGCGCGCCAGGACATCACCTCGCCCCGTCGACTCAGCGTTCGCCTTGACCTCTCCTTGCACCTGCACGCTCACCTCGATGTCAGGAACCCAGTGGACACGCTCCCCTGACCTCGCACGCCCTGTCGCCGTCGTCACGGATGACGACTGTCCGCCACCGTACTGCAAAGACCGATGACGATGACGATCGCTAGAGACCTCCATTTTCTGCGCCGTCAAGTCCCAAGAACTCACCATGACGTCGCCTACCCGCCTGCGTCAGCACCCAACTCCCTGGGCCACTGTATCGCCGTCGTCACCATGGACATGCTCACACCCCCACGGCCTCTCCTCGCTGCTATAAAAGGAGCACGATCCAGCCTCCAAACTCCACACCATTCGCTTCCCCTCACTCCTCTGGCTCGCCAATCCCTCTTCCCCTCTCCGATTCACTCCTCCTTCGCCGGAATTTGGCCGGAGCCCGCCGCTGCAGTAGCTCGATGCCGCCGACGATCCCGAGCACCCCCGGAGCTGCTGCGACCCTCCTTCGACTCGTCGTCCTCGACAACGTCGATTGCCCGCCTCTCCGACCCCGCTGGACGCCGGTAAGCCCCTCACCGCGACCCCTCTGCCGCCGGTAGGGTTTGGACCTCGCCGGAGCTCGTCGACGATGAGGACCAACCATGGCCGTCCGATCTCCTTAAATCCCACGGCCCCCATTCACATACCGGTTCGGTGATTTTAAAACAGGCTGACAGCTGGGGCCCGCACTGTCAGACAGCCCACGGTGCATCTGCGCGTAGTTGGGCTGGCCCAGACCTTTTTCTCTCACCCTGGCCCGTTTACTTTCCCGCCTAAGCCCACCAGTTCAAATATGAATTTTCGAAATTTGTTAATTATTCTCAGATGCTGTTTTCAAGATTAAATAGGGGAAAATCTACCAAACCAAATTTGACAAATTTTATATTTTTGGAAACCTTGTTAAATTATCTACAAAACTACACTGGCCCCAACTCTAGTTTTGTTGTAGAATAAATGTGACAAAAATAACAAGGCAGGGCCTTTTTCCACTTCAAATAATTATTAAAAATTATAGAAAAGTGCTTTTAAGATAATTCCAACTCTCAAAAATCACATGTCACATTATCTACCAGAATATATAAAAATATGACCTAGTTGCTTTACATGATCATGGCCTAGTTTAAAGATTTGCCCTATGGCTAGTTCTAGATCATTTAAGTTAGGCAAGATAATTTATTAAAATGTATGAGAGCTTCCCTCTCATTTAAATCTTTTCTCAACTAATTCAACATGAGGTAGATACCATGGTGAGCTAAATCTCATATTGAATTAGTTGATGATATTAAATCATTACTATGTGTTATTAAAATGCATGAGGTGCACCACCTCATTTAAATTATGTTCAAAATTAGGGTTTCAAATCTATGAGGTGTAGCACCTCATTTAAATCAACTTCCCAAGTGGCATAAAGTAATGTGATGACCCTTATTGCTTGGTCTCATATATGTTCACTTGAGGATATTAAATCAAATAGGATTTAAATAGCATGAGGTATGGAACCTCATTTAAATCATGTTTCTCAAATGATAAGTGTGAAGTATTGACCATGGTCAACATGTGATCATAACTTGTTATTTGAGGAGATTAAATCTTAAACAAGATTCAATGAGAGGAAATTATTCCTCAAGAATTAAAAGGAAACTATCATTTACATATATAATGAGAGGAAATTATTTTTCTTAAAAATAAAACCATATCAACCCACATGATGACAATGTGATAATGCTAGAATAGTTTGTGTGATTTATGTGTGTGCTTAGTATAGCTCTTGAACTTGTGTGGTGATTGTATCCTCGTATTCGTGTATAGACGCTAGTACCGGAGAATACCAGGAAGAGGAAGGATTTTACCCAGAAGAAGAAGGGAACTTTGATCACCGCAACAACCAAGGCAAGCTAGACTAATGCAAGTTATATTGTGGCAAGCTAATATTCTTGCTAAGTGCAAAGCTCTACAAGAGCAAGGCACCACCACATTTTACTTTATGCTTATTGAGCCCCTTCCAAGTTTTTACTTACAAACTTTTACTTACAAGCTTTATTGCTTTTGTTTTATCAAAGTACTTTTTGATTTATGATTCACTTGGTCTAGAGTAGAACAAGAGTATCAAACTTAGCCTAGAAAGCTATAAGCTAGTTAGCACCCCTCATGACTAGTGCTAGTGCTAACAAATAAAATTGACTACTCTAGATGGGAACTTGTGAAATGAAATGACTTTGAAAACCCTGGAATGATGATTCATTCTATTGAAAGATTTTGAAGGTGAATATGACTGGTGAATGACTTGGTGAATTTTACAAAAACACTGATGGTTGGGTTCGGATGCGATACCATTCCAATTTTACAAGTACCCCCACAATACCTGAATTTGGGTAAGGCTTAGCTGGAAACTTATGTATTCTAGTATGGGTTCCCTCTGAACAAGCGTCATAGGGGTTATGCCGAGGCTGCCTCCGTACTGGTGAAGTGATGTGAAATGACGTGAAATGAGGTGAATGTCCGGCCCAAGCCCTGTGCAGTTCCCAGGCTGACTGTCTGTCTTCACTGGGAGGCCAAGCTCATGGGGAGAGGTGCCTATACTAAAGTATGTAAATGAAAGGTTAGGATTGTAGTTCGCGTACTGCGTACGATAAATCAGGGCCAGTTACCCCTGACGAACTATTGCAATTGTTGTGGCACAAGTGTACAACCTCTGCAGAGTTTAACCTATTCGAATAGCCGCGTCCGCGGTTATGGACAATTGGAAAGGCCATACTGTTTCGTCATCAGAACTTTTCCAAAAATATGAATGGTGACTTGTGACTTGAGTTTGAAAGGTGACTTTGACTTTGAATCACAACTGAGTTGTGGGAATGACACTAATGTTCCCACTTGAGTTAAGTTAGGCAAATGAAAAGTCTTGGTTTACTAAAGTGCTTATGAAATAAAACTGGCTTTATGCAAATGAAACTAGAGCTTAGCATCCCCTTCCATAGTTGATAATACTTACCTTAGTATTAGTTTGCGAGTACTTTAAAGTACTCATGGCTTTGTCCCTGGTTATTCAAATGGCCAGACTATGAAGAGGAACAGCAGTACGAAGAAGATGGACAGCAGGACGTCTACGACAACTAGGATCACTCCTGACGTCAACAGTTGCCTGTGGAACAGATGGACCACAACCGCTACTACTTCGCTTCCGCTATGTGTTTTGTAATAGGATCTCTAGATCCATTATGTTGTATTAAGACTGGATCATGTGATCCCTCTATTGTAAGACGATTATGGTATGTAATGAATGATGTGTTGTGATATCAATCTATTATGTCTCGCAAAAACAATATTCCTGGGATTGCGAGGAATGGCATAATAGGCATCTGGACTTAAAAATCCGGGTGTTGACAAGTTGGTATCAGAGCCATTGTTGACCTTAGGAGACCCTAGTTAGAATGGACGTCTGTAAAACTTAGTTTCAAAACCAAAGAAGTGAATATTTGTGAAAAACTTATTCTCACTCTTATCCTTAAGATCTTTTTAAAAGAAGAATTTCATGCTCTACTTTTTCTTTGTAGAACTATCTAAAATTTTGCACACTTGAATACTTCTCTAATTTACTCCTCCTCTTTGTTCATAGATGGAATACAAATGGGAGTTCTATCAGCTTGGTCACGGAGGCAACCTGATGTTCGAGAAAGACTTGAAGCAACTAGTGGACTATCAAGGACGCCCATACCCCGAGTTCTTCGGAACACCCCTCAACAATCACTCCGGAGGACCACCTCGGTGGGAAGTTTCTGCCGATCTACGAAGGAAGCCTGGAACCCCAATATGGGAAACCATATGGTTTTCTGTAACGGGAAACACTTGGAAGGAAGGACTAGTCAGAGCTATGCAAGAAGCAATTTCTCGTCTGTGTGGACAAAATGAGAACAAGATTAAGAACACTCGCTTCATCTACTACCCAAGACATGACCCCACCGGAAGACCAATGACCATGCCCCCGCACACGGAGATGAATCACTATGTAGCACACCTCGACTTCATGCTGTACAAGACCCGCAGGGAGTTGGAGAACGCCCTCGCTTTTCGCCAAGCACATTACCCGTGAAGACGAAGTATTCCCCCCTGAAGAGTAGTTTCATTTAAAGCACTTTCGTATGTGTGAGTTGTATCAGGATCCCCTTGTATCGTAGAACGATGAATGGTTCTTCAAACCAACTGTGTGTTAGCTTTGTAATGTATGATGCTTGGTATGAATGAAAAAGTGTTGTTGGTTTTTACCCCCGCAACACTACTCAAGTTTTCAATATTATGAACTTTTTTAAACTTTAACAAAACAAACCATAGAAATTTCCCTCTTATCTTATCATCTACATCAATGTTTAGATGGCCCCACCAACCCGCAACGCCACCCAGGATGCCATGATGCAACTGCTGTAGACGATGATGGCAGACCGAGAAGTCGAAAGAGCTGAGCGCCAAGCCAACATCGCTGCACTGCAACAGATAGCCCAGAACAATCAAGGCCATGGAAACCACGATCACCCAGGATCGAAGCTGAAGAACTTTCAACACACCAACCCTCCGGTGTTCAACAAGACTGAAGAGCCCCTAGATGCTGATGACTGGCTCCAGACAATGGAGAACAACCTGGAAGTTGCACAAGTTGAAGACGCCGATAAAGTACTGTTCGCCACCCACTACCTGTCAGGACCTGCAAGAGCCTGGTGGACAAGCGCCCGCGCAATGAATGCGGGACAGATGATGACCTGGGAAGACTTCAAGACTAAGTTTAGCAAATACCATGTGCCCCAAGGACTGATCAAGAAGATGAGAGACGAGTTCCGCGAGCTCAAGCAAGGAAGGATGTCCGTGGTGGAATACCGCGATAGGTTTCTTACTCTGTCAAGGTACGCCCCGGATGAGACCGATACAAATGAAAAGAGGAAGGAAAGATTTCTGAACGGACTGCATGATGAGATGCAAACTGTGTTAGTGAACATTCCGTTCGCTGACTTAGAAGCCCTCGTGGACTCAGCCATTCAAATGGAAGGGAAGCTGCATCAAGCCAACGAGAACCGCAAGAGAAGAATGATGAACCAGAGTGGACCCCACCATAACCAGAAGTATCGCAATAACTCCTCTGGAGGATTCACCCCAAGATACAACAAGCCAACCCCTCAGAATTATCGCCCCAACTACACCAACAACAACGGAGGACCCCCGAAGCCCGGAGGGAACAACAACAACAACAACAACAGCCACAACAACAGCAACAACAGCCACACCAACAACAACCACAACCACAACAACAATGGAAACAACAACAACACCAATACTGCCCCAAGGACTGGAAGCAATGCTACCCCCGTCATCCCCAAAGACAAGTCCACCGTCAACTGCTACGAATGTGGAGTTGTGGGTCACTTCTCCAATGAGTGCCCCAAAAAGCTTGCCAGGATTGCCGCCAATACCGCTGCACCTGCTCAGCAACAGCGCCGCTTTGCCGGAAGAAGGAACCAGAACAACAACAACGGACGTTTCTACCACATGACTGCCACTGAAGCTCAGGAAGCACCCCAGACCATGCCAAGTATGTCTTCCTGTTAATAAAATGCTCAATCTCTCTTAGGAACCTAACTTTTCTTAAAATCTCGGGACGAGATTTGTTTAAGGGGGAAGGGTTTGTAACAACCCAAAAATTTCAAAACAAACAAAATGAATTTCCCTAGTTCCAAATTTTGGAACCAACAAAAACTTTTATTAAAATAAGATTGATACATATAGATCTTGTTTAAATCTTGTGCTATTGCCATGATTTCTTGTTATTAGTATTTAAAGTGATCTTAAACCCTAAACCTCACATTCCTTTTTACCATCCAAGTTAAAATAAAATAAAAAGAATTTAAATAAGAAAAAGCCATATGTGCCTATGGCTATTTTTATAAAACTTTACCCTAGGCCTTTCTACTTTATTTAGAGGATTGGAAAACCTTCATACACCCTATCTAGCACTTATCAAACCAAATTCAAAGTGAAACCAAAGAAAATAAAAAGAAACTAAAAATGCCATAGAGGCATATGAGAGTAAAATAGCAAATATGTGAATTTTGAAATATTGACCCTAATACCTGTTGTGAATGGTTGGATCACTCCTATATACCATTTCAACACTCAACAACACCAATTGGGTCAAGCCAAGTCAAATTAAAACTGAAATGCAACATATGCATAGAGGCATATGTGGCACATACCATTTCACCAAACTTTGACCTATGGCTTTAAACCTTGACCACATGATGTGAAACCATCTCTCAACCTAATATAACACTAAATTGACCTTAACCCAAGTCCAAGTAAAGCAAGATCAACAATCTACAAGTTTAATGAAATATGACACATCACCTCTTATGTGTTATGGCCAATTTTGCAAATCTTTGATCAAGACCTTTTGAAATGGATTCAATGGTTTGAAAATGTTTCTAAACTAATAAGAATCACATTAGAGTCAACAAAAGTCAACTCAAATGGGGAGAAATCAAATAGGGAGAAAATCCCCAAAATTCACTCACATACACTTAGCCAAATTTGCAAATCTTCAACCAAGGCCACCATTGCTTGATCTATTGTTTGTAAAACTCTTATATATGATAAACAAACACAATTGCATCAAAGAAACCAAAATCAAATCAAAGCAAATCTCAAAATCAACATTACATGTGATAATGGTCATTTGGCCATTTTATAAAATGTTCCTCACTTTACCCCTCTGGCTTTGACTTTTCTTCAACCAAACTTGGTCAACTATTTCCATGTCATCCAAGACTATGTCAAGGTGAACAACTTTCATGTTGACCACCATACCTAATGTTGACCAGGTTGACCAGTATAGTTTTGACAAGAGGGGACTTTGAAACAAAGAGAAGATGATCCACTTTTTGAAAACTTGCAACACAACACCAAATTGACCACCACCACCACCATTCCATCTCTATGAATATATGAATGAGATCCACCAAAGGAATTTCCAAATTTTGAAAACATTTCTCTTTCGGCCATTAAATCAAACACCTTGTGGGCAGAGTTGAAAATGGTGCCCATGCTAGATTTTTGGTTGGACCAAGTCCACCTCTGGCCCTTCTCTGCTGCCCTGGAACTTCCTCTCACCCCTCAGCATCAATCCATCCACTTGCCAGCCCTGCTCCTTGACCACCTTGACAAGAACACAACCATGCCGGCCCTCTTGTCACCCACCAGGCCATCACTTCCTCCTCTCACCTCAGCTGAGCCACATCATGTCTCTGAGCTTGCTCTCACCTTGCTGACCACGACCATACCCACCCTGACCCCAGGAGACGTCAACACTGCCCAGGCCACGCGCACCCGCACGCGCCCGCACTGCCAGGATCGGCATGGACGCGCGCCAGGACGCCCCGGAGCGCGCCAGGACATCACCTCGCCCCGTCGACTCAGCGCTCGCCTTGACCTCTCCTTGCACCTGCACGCTCACCTCGACGTCAGGAACCCAGTGGACACGCTCCCCTGACCTCGCACGCCCTGTCGCCGTCGTCACGGACGACGACTGTCCGCCACCGTACTGCAAAGACCGATGACGATGACGATCGCTAGAGACCTCCATTTTCTGCGCCGTCAAGTCCCAAGAACTCACCATGACGTCGCCTACCCGCCTGCGTCAGCGCCCAACTCCCTGGGCCACTGTATCGCCGTCGTCACCATGGACATGCTCACACCCCCACGGCCTCTCCTCGCTGCTATAAAAGGAGCACGATCCAGCCTCCAAACTCCACACCATTCGCTTCCCCTCACTCCTCTGGCTCGCCAATCCCTCTTCCCCTCTCCGATTCACCCCTCCTTCGCCGGAATTTGGCCGGAGCCCGCCGCTGCAGTAGCTCGACGCCGCCGACGATCCCGAGCACCCCCGGAGCTGCTGCGACCCTCCTTCGACTCGTCGTCCTCGACAACGTCGATTGCCCGCCTCTCCGACCCCGCTGGACGCCGGTAAGCCCCTTACCGCGACCCCTCTGCCGCCGGTAGGGTTTGGACCTCGCCGGAGCTCGTCGACGATGAGGACCAACCATGGCCGTCCGATCTCCTTAAATCCCACGGCCCCCATTCACGTACCGGTTCGGTGATTTTAAAACAGGCTGACAGCTGGGGCCCGCACTGTCAGACAGCCCACGGCGCATCTGCGCGTAGTTGGGCTGGCCCAGACCTTTTTCTCTCACCCTGGCCCGTTTACTTTCCCGCCTAAGCCCACCAGTTCAAATATGAATTTTCGAAATTTGTTAATTATTCTCAGATGCTGTTTTCAAGATTAAATAGGGGAAAATCTACCAAACCAAATTTGACAAATTTTATATTTTTGGAAACCTTGTTAAATTATCTACAAAACTACACTGGCCCCAACTCTAGTTTTGTTGTAGAATAAATGTGACAAAAATAACAAGGCAGGGCCTTTTTCCACTTCAAATAATTATTAAAAATTATAGAAAAGTGCTTTTAAGATAATTCCAACTCTCAAAAATCACATGTCACATTATCTACCAGAATATATAAAAATATGACCTAGTTGCTTTACATGATCATGGCCTAGTTTAAAGATTTGCCCTATGGCTAGTTCTAGATCATTTAAGTTAGGCAAGATAATTTATTAAAATGTATGAGAGCTTCCCTCTCATTTAAATCTTGTCTCAACTAATTCAACATGAGGTAGATACCATGGTTAGCTAAATCTCATATTGAATTAGTTGATGATATTAAATCATTACTATGTGTTATTAAAATGCATGAGGTGCACCACCTCATTTAAATTATGTTCAAAATTAGGGTTTCAAATCTATGAGGTGTAGCACCTCATTTAAATCAACTTCCCAAGTGGCATAAAGTAATGTGATGACCCTTATTGCTTGGTCTCATATATGTTCACTTGAGGATATTAAATCAAATAGGATTTAAATAGCATGAGGTATGGAACCTCATTTAAATCATGTTTCTCAAATGATAAGTGTGAAGTATTGACCATGGTCAACATGTGATCATAACTTGTTATTTGAGGAGATTAAATCTTAAACAAGATTCAATGAGAGGAAATTATTCCTCAAGAATTAAAAGGAAACTATCATTTACATATATAATGAGAGGAAATTATTTTTCTTAAAAATAAAACCATATCAACCCACATGATGACAATGTGATAATGCTAGAATAGTTTGTGTGATTTATGTGTGTGCTTAGTATAGCTCTTGAACTTGTGTGGTGATTGTATCCTCGTATTCGTGTATAGACGCTAGTACCGGAGAATACCAGGAAGAGGAAGGATTTTACCCAAAAGAAGAAGGGAACTTTGATCACCGCAACAACCAAGGCAAGCTAGACTAATGAAAGTTATATTGTGGCAAGCTAATATTCTTGCTAAGTGCAAAGCTCTACAAGAGCAAGGCACCACCACATTTTACTTTATGCTTATTGAGCCCCTTCCAAGTTTTTACTTACAAACTTTTACTTACAAGCTTTATTGCTTTTGTTTTATCAAAGTACTTTTTGATTTATGATTCACTTGGTCTAGAGTAGAACAAGAGTATCAAACTTAGCCTAGAAAGCTATAAGCTAGTTAGCACCCCTCATGACTAGTGCTAGTGCTAACAAATAAAATTGACTACTCTAGATGGGAACTTGTGAAATGAAATGACTTTGAAAACCCTGGAATGATGATTCATTCTATTGAAAGATTTTGAAGGTGAATATGACTGGTGAATGACTTGGTGAATTTTACAAAAACACTGATGGTTGGGTTCGGATGCGATACCATTCCAATTTTACAAGTACCCCCACAATACCTGAATCTGGGTAAGGCTTAGCTGGAAACTTATGTATTCTAGTATGGGTTCCCTCTGAACAAGCGTCATAGGGGTTATGCCGAGGCTGCCTCCGTACTGGTGAAGTGATGTGAAATGACGTGAAATGAGGTGAATGTCCGGCCCAAGCCCTGTGCAGTTCCCAGGCTGACTGTCTGTCTTCACTGGGAGGCCAAGCTCATGGGGAGAGGTGCCTATACTAAAGTATGTAAATGAAAGGTTAGGATTGGTAGTTCGCGTACTGCGTACGATAAATCAGGGCCAGTTACCCCTGACGAACTATTGCAATTGTTGTGGCACAAGTGTACAACCTCTGCAGAGTTTAACCTATTCGAATAGCCGCGTCCGCGGTTATGGACAGTTGGAAAGGCCATACTGTTCCGTCATCAGAACTTTTCCAAAAATATGAATGGTGACTTGTGACTTGAGTTTGAAAGGTGACTTTGACTTTGAATCTCAACTGAGTTGTGGGAATGACACTAATGTTCCCACTTGAGTTAAGTTAGGCAAATGAAAAGTCTTGGTTTACTAAAGTGCTTATGAAATAAAACTGGCTTTATGCAAATGAAACTAGAGCTTAGCATCCCCTTCCATAGTTGATAATACTTACCTTAGTATTAGTTTGCGAGTACTTTAAAGTACTCATGGCTTTGTCCCTGGCTATTCAAATGGCCAGACTATGAAGAGGAACAGCAGTACGAAGAAGATGGACAGCAGGACGTCTACGACAACTAGGATCACTCCTGACGTCAACAGTTGCCTGTGGAACAGATGGACCACAACCGCTACTACTTCGCTTCCGCTATGTGTTTTGTAATAGGATCTCTAGATCCATTATGTTGTATTAAGACTGGATCATGTGATCCCTCTATTGTAAGACGATTATGGTATGTAATGAATGATGTGTTGTGATATCAATCTATTATGTCTCGCAAAAACAATATTCCTGGGATTGCGAGGAATGGCATAATAGGCATCTGGACTTAAAAATCCGGGTGTTGACAAGATGAAGCCGGAGTTCTTTGGTATAAAGAACGCCTCTGCGTACCATCGGACTCAGACTTGAAGCAAATCATCCTGCAAGAAGCCCATGACACCCTTTACTCAATCCACCCCGGAGGTACCAAGATGTATCAAGACCTGAAGGAGCAATTCTGGTGGCATGGAATGAAGAGAGAAATCGGCAGCTACATCGCCAAGTGTGACATCTGTCAGAGAGTCAAGGCAGAACATCAACGACCCGCCGAACTGTTGCAACCCCTACAGATTCCCGAATGGAAGTGGGACTCCGTAGGAATGGACTTTATCACCGGACTGCCCAAATGCAGCAAAGGCAATGATTCAATATGGGTAGTTGTCGATAGATTGACCAAAGTCGCCCATTTCATCGCCGTCAAGACCACATACCAAGGCCCAAAGCTAGCTGAACTGTACATCTCCAGAATAGTCGCCCTGCACAGAACCCCGAAGTCGATAGTGTCAGATAGAGGATCACAGTTCACCTCAAGATTCTGGCAGAAAGTGCATGAAGGACTAGGAACCCGTCTGAATTTCAGCACCGCCTATCACCCTCAGACCGACGGACAGACTGAGAGAGTCAACCAGATATTGGAGGACATGCTGAGAGCATGTGTACAGGAATATGGATCCAAGTGGGAAGACTGCTTACCTTACGTAGAATTCTCTTACAACAACATCTATCGAGCTAGCCTACAGATGGCCCCCTTTGAAGCCCTGTACGGAAGGAAATGCCGTACCCCCCTGAACTGGTCGGAAGTCGGAGAAAGCCAAGTTTTTGGCCCAGATGTTCTTCGTGAAGCCGAAGAGAAAGTGCACAAGATTCGCGAGTACCTCAAGACGGCACAATCAAGACAGAAGAGCTACGCCGACAAGAGACGCCGGGAGATGACCTTCGAGATCGGAGACTTCGTCTATCTCAAGGTATCCCCCTTGAAAGGAATGCAGAGGTTTCAGCTGAAAGGAAAGCTCGCACCCCGATATGTTGGACCCTTCAAAGTTCTAAGTCGCCGAGGCGAAGTATCTTATCAACTGGAGTTGCCTGAAGAAATGTCGGTTGTACACGACGTGTTTCACATATCACTTCTCCGGAAGTGCCTTGAAGTCCCTGAGAAGACCGAAGTATTCAAGAACATCGATCACCGATCGGTGGATATCAACAAGGACCTGACATACCGCGAAGTGCCGATTCGCATCCTGGAGGAAGCTTACCGAACCACCCACACCTGAAGCATCAAGTTTCTGAAGATACAGTGGAGCAATCATACTGAAGATGAAGCCACCTGGGAACGCGAAGACTTCATGAAGAAGGAGTACCCAGATCTCTTTAGTACCTAACTTTCTTTTCGATCTCGGGACGAGATCTTTTGTAAGGGGGAAGGGTTTGTAACATCCCAAATTTCAATAAAAAGAAAGTTAGAAGAATTCCAGAGAGCAAAATTTCAAACCAACAAAAACTTTTTAAATTGCATATAGTGCCCTGCATAGGACTTGTGCATTTGATTGATATGCCATGATGATTGTTATTATGTGTATGTGCTATACTCTAAAACCCTAATGTGATAATGAGAAGATCACTAACCAAATAAATCAAAAAGAGAAAGAAAATCAAATAAAAGAAAAACCCTAAAACCCTCACATATGGCTTATGCCATTTTTATAAATTTTGACCCTAGACCAATTTGGTCTTCACCATTAGTGGAACAATGTTACTAAACACTTATTACAACTTTTGGAATCAAAGAAACACAAATCAAATGGATTTCAAATTCAAATTTGGCTCACATATGATAATGGTCAAATCTGCCAATTATAGTCTGATCACTACTTTGAGCCCCTGCAATTCAAAATTTTCAAACTAAACCTTGCTAACTCTTTGCACCTCATCCAAGAAAACATCAAGGTGAACACTTTTTGTAAAGATCACCATGCCAAATTCTTTCTAGATCAAATGCTATGCTCATCCAAATTTGACACTTTTTATTAAGTGGAACAATCTCACACTTAGCCAAATTTAACAATTCCACCACCACCTCTCATCATCTCTGGTCATTTATACCTCAACCAAACACACACAATTCATAACTTTCCACCATTTGAATTCACTCAAAAATTGGATAAACTTGCAAATTACAAATATGGAACTATTTCGCACTATTTCAAATAGTGATCTACTCACCTCTAATCTACCCCAAACCTATTCTAAATGGTCCCCTGGTCCCCTCTCACTCTTAATGGAACATAGTAACCCTAGGAGAGAGGAGGGCAAAGCTAGGACATGGCCATGCCGGCCATGTCGCCACCCGACGCACCTCCCCTCTTCTCCTTCATCGCCACCACTGGCCACCGTGCCAAACCTTGCCACCTTGCTCTCCTACACCTCCTAGCACCGACAGCATCGCCGTAGCCGATGTAGCCTCGCCGGAGATCGTGCGCCAAGGTCGCCGCCAGATGCCGCTCGCGTCGCGCGTAGACGCGCACTGGACACGCGCCACCCCAACGCCTCGCGCTCGCCCTGGCCCCTCTCTTGCTACGTTGAGCATCGCCGTGACACCACGACGTCACCAGACACGCTCACGACCACTCCCTGGACCGCCGCCGCCGGAGATGTAGAAGAAAATCCCGTGGACGCCGCCCGACGACACGGAAGCAATGCATCGCCATCCAACGCCGCCCGACCGTGCTGTCGCCGCCATTAGCATCGCCTGGATACGCGGAACGATCCTGCGCCCTCGCCTAGCTCGCTAGCCCGCCGGAATCGCCGCGCCATGGTCGACCTTGCCACTGCCCCGCAGCACCCTCGCTCGCCTATAAAAGGAGACCTCCCCTCGTCGATCTGAGCACACCATCACCTTCCCCTCTTCTCACTCGACCGCCAGAGCCACTCCACCGTCAACATTAGCCACTGACACTGCCCAATCGAAGCCTCACTGCCGCCAGACGCCGCGGAAGCTCGCCGTCGATTGGAGCCGTTCCAGGAGCCGCCGCCGGTACCAGGAGCTTTGACGTCGACTACACCTTCCCCGAGCACACTGCCAGCCACCGCGGGAGCCCTGGTTAGCCCTCCGACCCCCTAGGCTCGCCGCCAGACCCTCGGCATCTCGCCGGAGAAGACGATGGCCCTGTGCCGTCCGATTCGATTCTAATCCAACGCCCCATGTTAGTTCATACCGTTTCGGGTTATTTGACTCGCTGACGAGTGGACCCCATGCTGTCAGCAAGCCCACGCGTCTGTGGACCGTGGTGGGCTGGGCGTGGGCCGTTTTAAATCAATTCGGCCCAGCTTTGTTTCCCGCCAGCCCATTTATTCAAATCCAATTTAATTCAAATCCAGTTAAATTCAATACTGGCTCCAACTTTGAAATTCAATAGAATCTGTTTGGCTTGGCCAAATTTAACAAATTTCATATTGTTGGAAAGCTACTAAA
Source organism: Lolium perenne (assembly GCF_019359855.2). Lineage (NCBI taxonomy): Eukaryota > Viridiplantae > Streptophyta > Magnoliopsida > Poales > Poaceae > Lolium > Lolium perenne. The sequence continues at coordinate 130,387,529 of NC_067244.2, forward strand.
AATATCTACAATATGCCACTGGTCCCATCTCAAGATTAGTTGTAGAATTAATCTGATAAAAAGAAGAAGGCAGGGACTTTTCTCTATTCAAATAATTATTAAAAATCAACCAAAATAGATATTAAGTGAATTCCAACTCCAATAGCTCACATTTTACTTAAACTAATTGTTTCTGCAAGAAAATGGTGTGGTCACTTTGCATGATCATGCCCTAGTTTAATTAATGGACAATATGGCTAGTTTATCTAAGTGATATTGTCCAAAACTATTATGCAAATCATATGAAGTATTTTACTTCATTTAAATCTTGTCCCAAATGAATTCATGTGATGTTTGGACCCCTGGCCAAACTCTCTTATATGAATTACTTGGAGATTTAAATCATTTGTAGCATTATTAAATGGTATGAGGTGGTATACCTCATTTAAATCATTTTCTCAAATGATGATGATGAATGTTTGACTTAGGTCACTATAAGTTCATGTATGATTGTTTAAGAAATTAAATCTTAAGAAGATTTCAATGAGAGGAAATTATTTCTCAAGAACCCTATGGAAACTATCATTTACATATTAAATAAAAGGAAATGATCTATCCTCAAACAACACAACCAATGCACCATAATTAGATTAATTGTGTGCTTAGAATAGTTTGTGTGAATCTATGTGATATATGGAATAGCCATTGAATTAGTTGAGTGATTATACTCGTATTTAAATTTAGACGCTAGCACCGGAGAATACCCGGAGGAAGAAGGTTGCTACCAAGAAGAGGAGGAGGAGAACTTTGAGAACTACCAAGGCAAGCTAATATTCTTGCAAAGTGCAAAGCCCTTTGGGGCAAGGCACCATAATCTTACATTTTCTTACCATAAGCCTATCCCAAGTTTATACATTACAAGTTTTACTTGTTGTTTTCCAAGAGTTACTTTTATAGTTAACTTTGGTCAAAGTAAAGAAGTATACTAGAGTAGTAAAGTTAGTCTCAATGAAGCAAAGCAAGATAGCACCCCTCATGATTTAGAGCTAGTGCTAATGATTAAAACTTGACTACTCTAGATGGGAACAATGTGAATTGAATTGAAATTTGAAACCTTGGAGTGGTGAAGCATTCCATTGAATGATTTTTGAAGGTGAATATGAACAAGAGAAGATGGTGATTTTTGATAAACATGATATTGGTTTGAATGCGATACCTTTCCAATATTGAGTACCCCCCACAATACCTGATTATGGGTAGGGCTTAACTGGAAGTTTATGCATCTTAATATGGGTTCCCTCTGAACACACGTCATAGGGGTTATGCTTGAGGCTGCCTCCGTTGTTGAGAAAAGATGTGAATTGAGGTGAATTGTACGGCCAAGCCCTGTGCAGTTCCCAGGTTGACAGTTGGTCTTCACTGGGAGGCCAAGCTCATAGGAAGAGGTGCTCATACTAGGGTTTGTAAGTGAAAGGTTATGGTTGATGATCCGCGTACTGTGTTACGATGATTCGGGGTAATCCCGACGGTTGAAATCAAATGTTGTGGCACAAGTGTGCAACCTCTGTAGAGTGTCAATCTATTCGAATAGCCGCGTCCACGGTTACGGATGGTTGGAAAGGCCATACAGTTTCCGATGTCAAATTCTTGAAAATGATGTTGAAATGAAATGGGTGAAAAGACTTGTGGTGAATTGAATTGAAATCACCACTTGAATGGTGGGAATGACACTAATGTTCCCACTTGAGTTAGTTAGTACATGAATAAGCTTTTACTGAAATACTTGTGAACTAAAATTGGCTTTATGCAAATAAACTAGAGCTTAGCAAACCTTACTAGAATTATCTAGCACTTACATTGGTATTAGTTTGCGAGTACTTGAAGTACTCACGGCTTTGTCCCTGGCTATTCAAATGGCCAGAGTATGAAGATGAACAAGGAGATGACCAGCAGGACGCCTACGACAACTAGGAGTCTTCCGACGTCAAGCGTTGGCCTGTGGACTAGAGAGTCCTTGTATCTTATGCTTCCGCTATGAACTTGTGTTTGTTCGTTGATCAATAGATCAACTATTCGTGTAATATGGATCAGGTGATTCCAATTTGTAAGACAATATGGTTTGTAATGAATGATGACTGTGATACTTAACTATTATGCCTAGCAACAACAATATTCCTGGGATTGCGATGTATGACATAATAGGCATTCGGACTTAAAAATCCGGGTGTTGACAGATCACATGTGGACTTTTCGGAGATCGCAGGCTGTGTTTCGATTCCTACGCCTAACCTTGTCGCTGGACGGGCTTTCAGAAATCTTCTCGGATACACCTAGCGTCGTAAAACCCTAATCTCTACCGAGGAAAGGGCGACATCGGCGACAACAATGAATCTGGGTTCTGGCCGTGTTCCAGGATGGGGAGGTGATGGGCGAGGCCGTCAGTACCAGGGCATCGGCAATGGCCGCGGCAGAGGAAGGTATGCTGGACCGAACCCGTTCCCGAGGTAGCGAAATTTCGTACAAGGTGAATCCAGTGGATCTACATCATGGGATGATCATGGGGGAGAGCGGTTTCACTCTAATGCTGATGGTGCTGCGCATGGGACGGCAGGGGGTTTTGGTAATGGAGGTTTTGGTTCTTTTCATCGTGGATCCGGTTATGGTTACAATGATCGCCGGGGGTACAACCAGTACCCACGTCAGGGATATCAGCAAGGCCACCAGGCAGGGGTTTACAGAGCTGTGCCATCCCGGAACGCCTTTGCTGGGGATGCGGAAGGTGGTCGTCGTGAGGGGGGAAATGATCAGGAACTGCTCCAGCAGACTGTTCAAGCGGTAGTAGCGGCGGTGACTGCGGCATCAAAAAATGCGGGAGCTATAATGGCAGAGGTGAATGCACCGAACTCTATCGCTCCAAATAGCACGCAAGCCGCGTCTGCTCCGGTGACTTCATCGGTACTACAACCTGGTACAGGACAAATAGATACTGGAAGGGCGGACGATGGAGCAGCCTTGGCTAAAAAGAAGAAAACTGATTGTTGTTTTAGATGTAAACAACCAGGCCACTACATTGATGACTGCACTGTACCAATGTGTGACATTTGTGAATCTGTGAATCATGCTACTACAGCTTCTCATCTGTTACATGCTCCAAAACCCACGGTGGCCATGTATGGGTATGCCAATGAAGCACTGATGTTCTTTGAGGTGCCTTTTCGAGGTACATATAAGCCAAAGGTAGAGAATGCCAAGCTAGCTAAAGTGACTATACAGGGAGAAGCTATGACTATCTCTGAGATTATAGAGCATTTGAAGTGGATTGTGCCCTCAGAAAACTTCCAATGGGAGGTTACACATTTTCATAATAATGTGTACAAGGTGAAGTTTCCTAGTAAAAATGAAGTTCAACGAATGAAAAAGTTCAAGACCTACCTTGTGCCCAATCGGACAACAGATATGGAATTTGATGAACGGTCAGCAATGGAGGAACCTACTTTTATGTTGCCAGAGGTTTGGGTTAGAGTCTCAGGGATTCCATCGGATGTGAGAAATGACTATATTGCACTTTGGGCTCTAGGATCACTTTTTGGGAAGACAATGGAGGTGGATATGGCATTCACAAGGAAGACCAAGGTACTAAGGTTAAGGATTGGGTGTATGGATGCATCACTTATTCCGGAGACTTCTGATGTGTATATTTCTAGAGATTTCTTTCGCCTTGGCTTTGAAGTGGAAAATAAGAATTTTCAAGGTGAGATGGATATGGCTGAAGGTCCTCAAGACAATGGTGGTAATGATGATGGGAATGGTGGTAATGGTGGTAATGGTGGAAATGGGGATGATAACAACAATGGTATTAATAGAGATGATGTTATGCATATGGAGGTTGAGAAAACTATGAATCTAGGAGCAAACCAGGGAGTAGTGGGAAATAATAACAATACAGGTCTACAACAAAATTCTTTGGTGCTAACTTTTGGATCTTTGCCTCCATCTCCCATCATTGAGAATGTTACTATACCACATGTTTTTCCTGCTGTTTTTGGTTCGCACAAGGAACTCGAAGTCACTGGAAAAAATCTGACTCAAAACAGTGTCCAAAATCAACATATACAACAGTTTTCATCTAGGCCAGAAAAAGACAGAGAAGTTGGTGTTTTCCAAACTGATTATGCCTTGGATCATGAGCTTATCATTAGGGGAGACAGACCAATCATTGGAGCCAGTGTATCTGTTTCGGTTGATGTGCATGATTGGCAGCAGCCTGCTGAGGTAGTGCCGACCGCGGCTGTGCTGTCTCCTGCGCCAGATTGCCAGGGCGTCAGTCAAGTGGAGGAGATGGCCCTGTACGCGGGCGATACGCGGCGGGACATGGCGACCCCCGAGGCGGGATCTGGTGCGCCACCTCTCCTAGCACATGCGGTGAGATCTTCTGAGCTGCACAATGGTGTGGCCGATCTGTGACTGAGGTATGTTGTAATGCGGATTTAAATCTCTATTTTGATTTGCCTCAAAAACCAGAGACTAATTTGAATAATCATATTGAACAGTTGGAGGATGAGCTCAATGGAGCTAAGTCTGTACCTACTATTACTAATATGAACAATAAGGCAGTGGTAGGTTTGAATCAAAATAACATATTACTATATGATCCTATTGTTCTATCTCCATTGATGTTATTGATTCGGTTAAAAACATTGAACATCCACTTGACGGAGTGGCAAATGATGTCCATGAGAAGAGTCAGATGAAGTCAACGCCTACTAAGGAGGAAGTTATAGCCTTTGGTGGTATTGCTCCTACTATGGCTCGCTCAAGTGCACGTCTGCGGCGTAAGGACAATGCGGATGATGACGCTTTGGATAGAGCTATGAAGCTAGCTCAGCACCGTGATACTCCTACAGTGAGTGACAGGTACACATTCTAACTTATCTTTTATTAATAAAGATAATTCGGAGATTATTGAATTAGCTGAACGGTTAGGAGTTTCTCTAGGAAAAAACATACATGACGCGGGGAAAATAGTAGACGATATTAAGAGGTTTGAAGAGAGTCGAAATATTCAGTTTTTACAAAAAAGTGTTGATTATGTTATTGAAGGGGATGATGGTCCCTCCAATTTAGTAATGTCCAATGTGTCAGCCTTATTTGAAGATCTTGTTGATGAGGATAAAGAGTATAGTGATGTAGAAGAATTAGTAGGAGATCCTTTACCACCTATAAAAGAAAAGAAAGTAAGGCAAATAAAAGTTTATGATTCTTCTAACATTCATAGAAGTATTAGAAAAAGAGTTAAATTTTTTTACTAATAATGCAAAATTTAAGAGGCGTGATTTGGAATGGAGGTGGCTTTGGTGATATTGCTAAGCATCGTTTTGTTAAAGAGTCTATAAGGGAGGCAATGCAAAATGTTTCGCCCCGGTCAACATCCGAAGTAAACAAATACATAAGACCAAAGCTGAATTGGTAAATTCAGTAATCATCACATAATGTAAGCCCAAGGATGTTGGATTTACATGCATGCTATAAGTCTTTCCAACTCCAGTCTATATGTTTTGTCGTTTCAATGTAAACTTTGTCTTACAGAGAAACTAAAATTTTCTTTTTTTCTGGAAGTAAAAACAGCAAGCTCTGTCATCAATTTAAAGAACCAAATAAGTAATTCATTCACATAAGTGTTCTACAACGTGTAGCATACTTAAATTCGTTCCTCTATGAATTACAATCTATAAGAATCCAAGAGCAACTTGTAATCATCTGAGGGTTCCCGACAAACAGAGAAGCAGTTGTTCGACCACCAAACATTACCCTTTACTGAAAGTAGTCTATAAAAGGAGACACCATGTGATTAACTATCATTTTGGAAGATCCATGGAAAAATTGAAAAATACTGACTCAAACCACCTTATCACGTGTCTAATCTGCAAAGAACTTAAGATGTCCACTTTTAAAATGACAAAGGTATGCTACATGCACTAATTTGCATATTTTTAATCCACTAATTAATTAAGGTTCACGAATAACAATTTTTCTTTATGTCTGCAAAGGTTTGCAAATATCATCTTTGTTTACGTACTACTTTTGTTTTGTGCTAGGATGGGATCGGAGGGCCACTTATTGATAGTGATGGGAATTTTATTGGCATGGAATTGTACAGCTCGGAAGAAACTCCGTACCTGCCCAGCCGCCCAGGAATGTAGTGCTTGAAGTCTTTTAAGGAGTTTCAATGCAAGGCATGGTAATTTCCATATTCAGGATGATTTTTGTATGGTTTGCAAGTGCTTTTTATGCACCATAGTATTGAAGTCGGAGAGATGCATTTGCCTTCACAAGACCTGCATTTGCCTTCACAAGTGCTTTTTTATGCACCATAGTATTGAAGTCGGAGAGATGCATTTGCCTTCACAAGACCTGCGTCCTCCTTTTATTAGTGTTCCTAACTAAATTTTGGGTCATTACATTCAGAGTGATAAAAAAGATCTGGGTCAGTTTCTCTTGGTTGTTCAGGTTACTTCTAATTTAAAACTCATACCGGTTGGTAAAGTCCCAACTTGCTTTTACTTGAACCATGTGTTTCCATTTTCTTAGACATATGAATGCACCGTTGTGCATGCTTTGGAATTTTTCACGGTGTTTATCGTTCAAGCCTTTGAAACTATAGAAATTGTGATCTATGTGTAGGGATGATGCTACTGCTGTCATCAACGATCATAACCAAACATGTATAAACTCCTTCAGTGACACACCTTTCATATGTATGCCAGCTATTTGGTCTAGATAATTTTGATTTAATTCTCCAGTCCAGATCTATTAAGCAAAGGGGATGGGGATAAGGATGTACCTTGTCTTCAACTGGGAATTTCCATCCGTGCGCTGTGAGGCCACCTTGTGGCTTTGGACCACGAGTCTGTGGAGGCAGTCCTCCAGCCGATGAACCAGGACTGCTGCCTAGGCTCAGCATCGTCCAAGACCTCAGCCAAGTGGAGATGGCCGGGAGTAGTGATGTTGGTGCGGCAGCGGCCGTGGCGATCGAGACGGTGAGAAGATCGCCGGGCACCACAACGGGCCGCTGACAGGAATCTGGGAGGTCAGAGCCGCCCTTGTTGGAAACAGTAGTTATTCCTACTGTAGCTTCTTGACGAAACTAAAAATTTATAAACAATGCATACCGTTTGATCAACAATTTATCAGATACAAGATAAAATACTCAGATACCATGGTCACTGTACTCATTTAGACATACTGTAGTAAATAGACTGTTTGATGTGTGCTTCCTAAACAGAAACAATGCCATGTTTTGGATCTAAAAACATATGCCCCTGTTTGTGATAGGCTTGGGTCAACTTAGGCTGGGAAAATCTATTATGATGTTATCCTAAACTCTGTTCAGCATTGTGAAGTTTTTAAAATGGGTAGTGCAGGGTCATTCATAGGGCCAACATTCAGTCATTCAGTCTGCAGCATATGCATGCTAATTTTGAGTAAAACAACTACAGAATATCCAAGAAAAATGTCAACTACTCTATACCAGATGAAGAATGTACAAGGTTGATCAAAAAACTATAGGTAATTAAGCAGACCGGTAATAAAACTGATGATTTCAATCTGGAGCACCATACCTAGTGATCTCGTGATTGCACACTGCAATCACGACTGTGAAGTGCTGCTACATTACCATATTGATCAGAGATTGTGTTTTAAATTGACAACTTAGTTCTACAAATTGTTTGCTAGAAGAGCTCATTTATCATCATGGGAGGAAGGTAGGATTGATAAATAAAGTTTAGATGCATAAATGCAACCTGCTCCAATGAGAAACAGACCACTCGTATTGTTCGTCACTAATTGCAGCAAACACATTCAGTAGGTATATATGCTACGATAGTCGACAAATACTTAGCAAATAAGGTAGACAGTCTCACCAATTGTCAATGGCTTCTTGAATTAGCTTTTGTTGCCTGATTTGTTTTAACTCTTGCGTGCCCAAAATCCTCTTCAATTTCAAGACATAGTTGCAGTTAGTAGTATCCGAAGGAGTAGTTTGCTTGTTTGCATTAACTGGAGGGTATAGAACAACTAAAAATAGCAAAAGTTGACCTCACAACATGAATCTGAAATCTTATAAACATAAGTAAATCTAGGTGACAGAAGATCAAGAAAATGCACTTGTAATTCGTAACCATCGATAAAATGATAGTAACAGTTTCAATCGAACAGAATCGGAAGATGCTATCTGAAGTCATATGTTATTTCAATGGAGTTGCGCATGTGTGTTCCACATAAGCAGTCAACTGAACATAGGTGGTAAGAGATAAGAAGAATCTGTACATGTCATGCTCGTGATAAACCTCTGACTTTGAGCGGACATGGTCCATCTATTGAAGAACAAAAAAAATCACAGATATTGTGCCATGTCACCTATGAGCTAAATAGTATTCTTTGATGAGATGGTAGAGTCAACTTTCGGCCGGCACGGACTTCTATCATAAAAAAAATCACAGATATTGGCATCTCATCAAAGTTCATTAGTAGAGTCAACTGTTGGCTATAAGCTAAGTGCCATATCATCTATAGTCATCTTAGAGCAAACAAGTATAATAGTGAGCTATAAAATTGTACTACTTTATTAGTGCATGGCCCACCATTCACTCTCGCATAGTGCCTAGGAGCACGTGCTAGGGTCAACTTCTTTGAGAATGACTAAATAGGCTAATAGAGAAATTGTCCCTGAAATAATAGAAGAATAAAGCTTTGAACCAAAACTACTAAATAGATAAAATAGATTGAACCCAAGATCAACAAATAAGTAAATTTTCTCATGACATCATGAGGGCCACCCATAGACTATTAGACCGATGCAAGCAATAATGTGCCGGCATGAATAAATTGTCTCACACTGCAGAACAATTGGGATTAAGGAATATATCTCAATCAATTTCAGCAGATGATGGAATGCCACTTGCAGATGCAAGAATTTTAGCTGTAATAATTTGCTCCAACTATTCCGTAAAAGGCTTCATTGCAACCTTGGGCTTCAAGAAATACCGCGGGATAATTTTTCAATTCCAAGAATGTTGTTCTTCAACTTGTCACACCGGCAGTCCCACTCCATCGAGCACATGACATACGCAACAATTTAGCATTTGAAGTATTGAACTCACTTTTCATCCCTAGAGCGAACATAAATGTTGATCCGTTTTAAGAAAATTGAATCAGAAGACATACAATGGCAATAGATAAACGTGGCGAAATTAAATTTCTCGCAAACAATATAGCATACCTAGTATGCAAAACCAGAGCACCAAAATAATTCGAAATTCCACAAAGAGAACTGAATTTGTGTGCAGGAAACAAATACATGCATAAGAAAAAGGCTCCCATTACACCCGAGCAGACATCTTTTCAGCGAATCGCCTCACCTGCTAACATTTCCAAAAGGAGTAAGACCGTAAATACAAAGAAAACTCTTTGTATAAACTATAAAGCAAGCAATAAAGTGAAAAAGCTCCTACTAAAATGTATGTTTGTCTACAATTCGAAAAAGTACTCTGGAGGATCATTTGAATTATGAAAGAAAATCCATTTTGACAGGTCCTTCTACGTTTGCTGAAGGCACAAACCACCACTCCCAGATAACCCTGACATATCCTATATGAAATTAACAAAAGGACGAAGTATGTTCTCATCTAGGCTAGATCTGTTGTTAATTAGACGAGCGAAGGGCTCTGAACCATGAAATTGGTGCAAGGTAATTCGCAAGGAGGCACGTGGATCAGTGGATGGGGACTTACGCAGGAGTTGGGATGGAGATGGGAGGTGGTCGTCGAAAACGAAGTCGAACTGGAGGTGGCGGTGGTCCTTGCGCTCCTGCGTCGGGGTGAGGCGCGGTGGCCGGGGTCGAACAGGATGTTGGCGAGGCGCGTTGGCCGAGGTCGGCAGCGCCGAACCTTAGCGCTCGGTCTCATCGTCGGGGTGAGCGCGGTGGCCTGGTTCGGGCGCCCCAACAAAGGGAGCCCCTGGATCGCGAGGCCGGGCCTCAGCCTACAAAGCGGCGGCAGATCTTGGTGCTGGTGGCAGCTCGGCATCGACCTTGGTGTGGTGACGGCGGCGTTGGAGGCAATGGATGCGAGATGAGCGATGAGTGAAATGGGAGAGATGATGGATTGGTAACATCTGCTGGGCTTGGCCCACTTAGGCGCGGGCGGTCGAGCGGAACGACGAACGTACGACCAAGATTTTGACGTATTAGAGGCGGGGAAAAATAAGGAACATGTTTAGTCTTTTTAAGTAGTAGAGAAATGGTGCTGCAGTAAGCTGGATAAGTGCTAAGCAGAGCGTGGTGGCGAAGTCTTCAACTGAATCTGAATACATAGCGGCTTCGGAGGCGTCATCGGAAGCGATATGGATGAAAAGATTCATTACTGAGCTTGGTGTGGTTCCTAGTGCATTGGACCCATTGACCATCTATTGTGATAACATGCGTTCCATAGCCAATGCACAAGAGCCAATGTCACACAACAGCTGAAGCATATCAAGCTGTGCTTTCATGTGATTCGCGAGTATATATGTCGAAGATGGTGACATAAAGATTTGTAATTACACACAGATCTAAATATGGCAGATCCGTTGACTAAAACTCTCCCTAGAGCAAAATATGACCTACACCAGAACGCCATGGGTGTTAGGTACATTACCATGTAATCTAGATTATTGACTCTAGTGCAAGTGGGAGAGTGTTGGAGATATGCCCAAGAGGCAATAATAAAATGGTTATTATTATATCTTTGTGTTTATGATAAATGTTTGCATCACATGCTATAATTGTATTAACCGGAAACATTAATACTTGTGTGTTATGTAAACAGAAAAGAGTCCCTAGTAAGCCTCTTGTTAAACTAGCTTGTTGATTAATAGATGATCATGATTTCCTGATCATGAACATTGGATGTTGTTAATAACAAGTTTATGTCATTGAGTGAATGATATAATGGACACACCCAAATAAGTGTAGCATAAGATCAAGTCATTAAGTTTATCTTGCTATAGACTTTCGATACATAGTTACCTAGTCCTTCGACCATGAGATCATTTAAATCACTTACACCGGAAGGGTACTTTGATTACATCAAACGCCACTGCGTAAATGGGTGGTTATAAAGATGGAATTGAGTATTCGAAAATTATGAGTTGAGGCATATGGTTCAAGAGTGGGATTTGTCCATCCCGATGACGGATAGATATACTCTGGGCCCTCTCGGTGGAATGTCGTCTAATTAGCTTGCAAGCATGTGACAAGGTCACAAGAGATGACATACCACAGTACGAGTAAAGTGTACTTGTCGGTAAAGCGGTTGAACTAGGTATGGAGATATCGATGATCAAATCACGGACAAGTAAAGTATCGCGTGACAAAGGGAATCGGTATCGTATTTTAATGGTTCAACCGATCACTAAGTTATCGCTGAATCTATGGGAGCCATTATGGATCTCCAGGTCCCGCTATTGGTTATTGGTCAAAGAGGAGTCTCGATCATGTCCGCATAGTTCACGAACCGTAGGGTGACGCGCTTAAGGTTTGATGTTGTATAGTAGCTTCGGAATATGAGATGGAGACCGAATGTTGTTCGGAGTCTGGGATGGGATCCAGGACATCACGAGGAGGTCCGGAATGGTCCGTAGAATAAGATTCATATAAGGGAAGTTGATTTCTAGGTTTCGGAAAAGTTCGGGATTTTTCCGATGGACGACCGGGAAAGTTCTAGAAGGTTCTAGGGGTCCACCAAGGGGCCCACGACCCTAGGAGTTCCAACATTGGCCGAGGGGGTGCAGCCTAGCCCTAATGGGCCAGGGGCACATGCCCCTCAAGGCCCAAGTCGGTCAGCCCACTAGGGTTCCCCAAAACCCTAGGGGCCCCTCCCCCCTCTTGGCCGCCGGCCCTAGATGGGTTGGGGCATAGGGGGCCACCCCAACCAAACTCCTGAAGGAGATATGCCCTAGAGGCAATAATAAAGTGGTTATTATTTATATCTTTATGTTTATGATAAATGTTTATATATCATGCTATAATTGTATTAACCGAAACATTAGTACATGTGTGATATGTAGACAACAAGAAGTCCCTAGTATGCCTCTTAAACTAGCTTGTTGATTAATGGATGATTAGTTTCATAATCATGAACATTGGATGTTATTAATAACAAGGTTATATCATTATATGAATGATGTAATGGACACACCCAATTAAGCGTAGCATAAGATCTCGTCATTAAGTTATTTGCTATAAGCTTTCGATACATAGTTACCTAGTCCTTATGACCATGAGATCATGTAAATCACTTATACCGGAAAGGTACTTTGATTACATCAAACGCCACTGCGTAAATGGGTGGTTATAAAGGTGGGATTAAGTATCCGGAAAGTATGAGTTGAGGCATATGGATCAACAGTGGGATTTGTCCATCCCGATGACGGATAGATATACTCTGGGCCCTCTCGGTGGAATGTCGTCTAATGTCTTGCAAGCATATGAATAAGTTCATAAGAGACCACATACCACGGTACGAGTAAAGAGTACTTGTCAGGAGACGAGGTTGAACAAGGTATAGAGTGATACCGAAGATCAAACCTCGGACAAGTAAAATATCACGTGACAAAGGGAATTGGTATCGTATGTGAATGGTTCATTCGATCACTAAAGTCATCGTTGAATATGTGGGAGCCATTATGGATCTCCAGATCCCGCTATTGGTTATTGGTCGGAGTGAGTACTCAACCATGTCCGCATAGTTCACGAACCGTAGGGTGACACACTTAAAGTTGGATGTTGAAATGGTAGAACTTGAATATGGAATGGAGTTCGAATATTTGTTCGGAGTCCCGGATGAGATCCCAGACATCACGAGGAGTTCCGGAATGGTCCGGAGAATAAGATTCATATATAGGATGTCATTTTAAGTGAATTAAAATGATGCGGAAGGTTCTATGGAAGGTTCTAGAAGGTTCTAGAAAAGTCCGGAAGAAACCACCAAGGAAGGTGGAGTCCCGGTGGGACTCCACCTCCATGGCCGGCCAACCCTAGTGGGGGTGGAGTCCCAAGTGGACTCCCCCTTAGGGGGCCGGCCACCCCCCCATATGGAAGGTGGAACTCCCACCTCTAGTGGGAGTCCTAGCTTGGGTAGGTTTCCCCACCATATGGAAGGTTTTTGGTTCGGGTCTTATTCGAAGACTTGGAGACCAACACTTGGGGTTCCACCTATATAATGAGGGGCCAAGGGGAGGGGGCCGGCCACCCAAGAACCACAAGGTGGCCGCACCCCTATAGTGGCCGGCGCCCCCTCTCCCCAAACCCTAGCGGCCTCTCTCCTCCACTAAATCCCGCACGCTTAGCGAAGCTCCGCCGGACTTCTCCACCACTACCGACACCACGCCGTCGTGCTGTCGGATTCAAGAGGAGCTACTACTTCCGCTGCCCGCTGGAACGGGGAGGTGGACGTCGTCTTCATCAACAACCGAACGTGTGACCGAGTACGGAGGTGCTGCCCGTTCGTGGCGCCGGAAGCGATCGTGATCAAGATCTTCTACGCGCTTTTGCAAGCGGCAAGTGAACGTCTACCGCAGCAACAAGAGCCTCCTCTTGTAGGCTTTGGAATCTCTTCAAGGGTGAGACTCGATAAACCCCTCGTTGCTACCGTCTTCTAGATTGCATCTTGGCTTGGATTGCGTGTTCGCGGTAGGAAAATTTTTGTTTTCTATGCAACGTTATCCTACAGTGGTATCAGAGCCAGGTCTATGCATAGATGGTTGCACGAGTAGAACACAATGGTTTTGTGGGCGTTGATGCTCTTGTTATCTTTAGTTTGAGTACTTTGCATCTTTGTGGCATAGTGGGATGAAGCGGCTCGGACTAACTTTACATGACCGCGTTCATGAGACTTGTTCCTCGTTCGACATGCAACTTGTATTGCATAAGAGGCTTTGCGGGTGTCTGTCTCTCCTACTACAGTGAAGATTCAATTTACTCTTCTATTGAAAACATTAGTATCAACGTTGTGGTTCATGTTCGTAGGTAGATTAGATCTCTCTCGAAAACCCTAAACCACGTAAAATATGCAAACCAAATTAGAGACGTCTAACTTGTTTTTGCAGGGTTTGGTGATGTGATATGGCCATTATGTGATGATGAATATGTATGAGATGATCATTATTGTATTGTGGCAACCGGCAGGAGCCTTATGGTTGTCTTTAAATTTCATGTTGAGTAGTATTTCAAAGTAGTTGTAATAGTTGCTACATGGAGGACAATCATGAAGACGGCGCCATTGACCTTGACGCTACGCCGACGATGATGGAGATCATGCCCGAAGATGATGGAGATCATGTCCGTGCTTTGGAGATGAAGATCAAAGGCGCAAAGACAAAAGGGCCATATCATATCACATATGAACTGCATGTGATGTTAATCCTTTTAAGCATCTTATTTTGCTTAGATCGCGACGGTAGCATTATAAGATGATCCCTCACTAAAATCTCAAGATAATAAAGTGTTCATCCTTAGTAGCACCGTTACCATGACTTGTCGTTTTGAAGCATCTCGTGATGATCGGGTGTGTTAGAATCAACAAGTACATACAACGGGTGCAAGAAAGTTTTGCACATGCGGATACTAAGGTGGCCTTGACGAGCCTAGCATGTACAGACATGGTCTCGGAACACGTGATACCGAAAGGTAGAGCATGAATCATATGGTTGATATGATGAACACTTTGAGTGTTCGCCATTGAAATCACACCTTGTCTCGTGATGATCGGACTTAGGTGCGGTGGATTTGGTTCGTGTGATCACTAAGACAATGCGAGGGATATTGTTTTGAGTGGGAGTTCATCTAGATTTTTAATTATGTTGAATGAAAATTTGAACTCAATTTGTCATAAACTTAGTCTAAACTTTTGCAAATATATGTTGTAGAGATGGCGTCCCCAATCAATTTTAACCAGTTCCTAGAGAAATAAAAACTCAAGAGCAACGGTAGCAACTTCACCGACTGGTTCCATCATGTGAGGATCTTCCTCTCTGGCGGAAATCTGCAATATGTGCTTGATGCACCGCTAGGTGACCCTCCTGCAGAAACTGAAACCGATGAAGTAAAAGTTGTTTACGAGACTCGGAAAATTCGGTACTCTCAAGTTCAGTGTGCCATCCTGTGCAGTCTGGAATCCGATCTTCAAAAACGTTTTGAGCACCACGATCCTCATGAGTTGATGAAAGAGCTGAAAGCTATTTTTGAGACTCATGCGGCCGTGGAATGCTATGAAGCATCGAAACAATTCTTCAACTGTATGATGGAAGAAGGCAGCTCCGTTAGTGAGCACATGCTCGCCATGACCGGGCATGCGAAGAAACTCAGTGACTTGGGAATAGTGATTCCTAACAGACTGGGGATTAATCGTGTCCTTCAATCACTGCCACCAAGTTACAAGAACTTTGTGATGAACTACAATATGCAGAACATGAACAAGGAGTTACCTGAACTCTTTGGCATGCTAAAAGCTGCTGAGATTGAGATCAAGAAAGAGCACCAAGTGTTGATGGTCAACAAGACCACCAGTTTCAAGAAACAGGGCAAGTCTAAGGGAAAATTCAAGAAGGGTGGCAAGAAAGCTGCCACGCCTCCTATGAAACCTAAGAACGGCCCTAAGCCTGATGCTGAGTGCTATTACTTCAAGGAGAAGGGACACTGGAAGCGTAATTGCTCCAAGTATCTGGCTGATCTGAAGAGCGGCCTTGTCAAGAAGAAGAAAGAAGGTATATCTGATATACATGTTATAGATGTTTATCTCACTGGTCCTCGTTCTAGTACCTGGGTATTTGATACTGGTTCGGTTGCTCATATTTGTAACTCGACACAGGAACTAAAGAATAAACGGAGACTAATGAAAGATGAAGTGACGATGCGCGTTGGAAACGGATCCAAGGTCAATGTGATCGCAGTCGGCACACTTCCTCTACATCTACCTTCGGGATTAGTTTTAAGCCTAAATAATTGTTATTTTGTACCTGCGTTGAGCATGCACATTATATCTGGATCTTGTTTAATGCAAGACGGTTATTCATTCAAGTCTGAGAATAAAGGTTGTTCTATTTTTATGAATAATATCTTTTATGGTCAAGCACCAGAAAAGAATGGCTTATTTCTGTTAGATCTCGATAGTAGTGATACGCATATACATAACGTTGATGCTAAGCGAATTAAATTGAATGATAATTCTACTTATATGTGGCACTGTCGTTTTGGTCATATTGGAGTGAAACGCATGAAGAAACTCCATAAAGATGGATTACTTGAATCACTTGACTTTGAGTCACTTGATAGATGCGAAGCATGTCTAATGGGAAAAATGACAAAGACTCCATTTTCTGGTATGATGGAGCGAGCTACTGACTTATTGGGAATCATACATACCGATGTGTGCGGACCGATGAGCGTAGCATCGCGCGATGGTTATCGTTATGTTCTAACCTTCACAGATGATCTGAGTAGATATGGGTATATCTATTTCATGAAACATAAGTCCGAAACTTTCGAGAAGTTTAAGGAATTCCAAAGTGAAGTAGAAAATCAACGTAACAAGAAGATTAAATTTCTACGATCTGATCGTGGAGGTGAATATCTGAGTTATGAGTTTGGCATGCATTTAAAGAAATGTGGAATACTTTCACAATTGACACCGCCGGGAACACCTCAACGAAACGGTGTGTCCGAACGTCGTAATCGAACTCTCTTAGATATGGTTCGTCCTATGATGTCTCTTACTGATTTGCCGTTATCATTTTGGAGTTATGCATTAGAGACAGCCGCATTCACTTTAAATAGAGCACCATCAAAATCCGTAGAAACGACACCGTATGAATTATGGTTTAATAAGAAACCTAAGCTGTCGTTCCTGAAAGTTTGGGGTTGCGAAGCCTATGTAAAGAAGTTACAACCGGACAAGCTAGAACCCAAAGCGGAGAAATGCATCTTCATAGGATACCCTAAGGAAACTATAGGGTATACTTTCTATCACAAATCCGAAGGCAAAATCTTTGTTGCTAAGAACGGAACCTTTCTTGAGAAAGAATTTCTCACTAAAGAAGTGACTGGAAGAAAAGTAGAACTTGATGAGATTGATGAATCTATACTCGTTGATCAGAGTAGCGCACCGGAAACTGTTCTGTACCACTGCACCGCAACAGAGGAAGCTAATGATAATGATCATGAAACTTCGAACGAGGAAACTCTTTGAACCTCGCAGATCGACAAGGGAACGTACCACTCCTGATTGGTATGATCCTTGTCTAAATGTCATGATTGTGGATAACAATGATGAGGACCCTGTGACGTATGAAGAAGCGATGATGAGCCCAGATTCCAACAAATGGCAAGAAGCCATGAAATCCGAAATGGGATCCATGTATGATAACAAAGTATGGACTTTGGTAGACTTACCTGATAGCCGAAAGGCTGTCGAGAATAAATGGATCTTCAAGAGAAAAACAGATGCTGATGGTAATATTACTGTCTATAAAGCTCGACTTGTCGCAAAGGGTTTCCGACAAATTCAAGGAGTTGACTACGATGAGACTTTCTCACCTGTAGCAAAGCTAAAATCTGTGAGGATTTTGTTAGCAATAGCTGCATTTTTCGATTATGAGATTTGGCAGATGGATGTCAAAACGGCGTTCCTTAATGGAGACATTGAGGAAGAGTTGTATATGGTACAACCCAAAGGTTTTGTCGATCCTAAAAATGTTGACAAAGTATGCAAACTTCAGCGTTCAATCTATGGACTGAAGCAAGCATCAAGAAGTTGGAACCGACGCTTTGATAAGGTGATCAAAGACTTCGGGTTTATACAGTGTCATGGAGAGGCCTGTATTTACAAGAAAGTGAGTGGGAGCTCTGTAGCATTCCTGATATTATATGTAGATGACCTATTATTAATCGGGAATGATATAGAACTATTAAGCAGTGTTAAAGGTTATTTGAATAATAGTTTTTCAATGAAAGACCTTGGTGAAGCATCGTATATATTAGGCATCAAGATTTATAGAGATAGATCAAGACGCCTAATAGGGCTATCACAGAGTACATACCTGGACAAGATTCTAAAGAAGTTTAGAATGGACGAAAGTAAGAAAGGGTTCTTACCTATGTTACCAGGCAAGGTCTTGAGTAAGACTCAAGGACCGGCTACGGCAGAAGAAAGAGAAAGGATGAGTAATATCCCCTATGCCTCAGCAGTAGGATCTATCATGTATGCCATGCTATGTACTAGACCGGATATAGCACATGCTGTTAGTTTGACTAGCAGATATCAAAGTGATCCAGGAATGGAACACTGGACAGCGGTCAAGAATATCCTGAAGTACTTGAAAAGAACTAAGGATATGTTTCTTTGTTATGGAGGTGACCAAGAGCTCGTTGTAAACGGTTACACCGATGCAAGTTGGAACACTGATCCTGATGACTCTAAGTCACGGTCGGGTACGTGTTTATATTGAATGGTGCTGCGATGGTGGGCAAGCTCGAAGCAGTGCACGGTGGCGAAGTCTTCAACAGAATCAGAGTCCATAGCGGCTTCAGAGGCTTCATCAGAAGCGGTATGGATGAAGAGGTTCATTGTAGAGCTCGATGTGGTTCCTAGTGCATTGGACCCATTAATCATATACTGTGATAACATGGGTGCCATCGCCAATGCACAAGAGCCAAGGTCACACAAGAGGCTGAAGCATATCAAGCTGCGTTACCACTCGATTCGCGAGTACATCGAAGATGGAGAAGTAAAGATTTGCAAAGTACACACTGATCTGAATGTAGCAGATCCGTTGACTAAAGCTCTCCCTAGGGCAAAACATGACCAACACCAGAATGCCATGGGTGTTAGGTATATTACAATGTAATCTAGATTATTGACTCTAGTGCAAGTGGGAGACTGAAGGAGATATGCCCTAGAGGCAATAATAAAGTGGTTATTATTTATATCTTTATGTTTATGATAAATGTTTATATATCATGCTATAATTGTATTAACCGAAACATTAGTACATGTGTGATATGTAGACAACAAGAAGTCCCTAGTATGCCTCTTAAACTAGCTTGTTGATTAATGGATGATTAGTTTCATAATCATGAACATTGGATGTTATTAATAACAAGGTTATATCATTATATGAATGATGTAATGGACACACCCAATTAAGCGTAGCATAAGATCTCGTCATTAAGTTATTTGCTATAAGCTTTCGATACATAGTTACCTAGTCCTTATGACCATGAGATCATGTAAATCACTTATACCGGAAAGGTACTTTGATTACATCAAACGCCACTGCGTAAATGGGTGGTTATAAAGGTGGGATTAAGTATCCGGAAAGTATGAGTTGAGGCATATGGATCAACAGTGGGATTTGTCCATCCCAATGACGGATAGATATACTCTGGGCCCTCTCGGTGGAATGTCGTCTAATGTCTTGCAAGCATATGAATAAGTTCATAAGAGACCACATACCACGGTACGAGTAAAGAGTACTTGTCAGGAGACGAGGTTGAACAAGGTATAGAGTGATACCGAAGATCAAACCTCGGACAAGTAAAATATCGCGTGACAAAGGGAATTGGTATCGTATGTGAATGGTTCATTCGATCACTAAAGTCATCGTTGAATATGTGGGAGCCATTATGGATCTCCAGATCCCGCTATTGGTTATTGGTCGGAGTGAGTACTCAACCATGTCCGCATAGTTCACGAACCGTAGGGTGACACACTTAAAGTTGGATGTTGAAATGGTAGAACTTGAATATGGAATGGAGTTCGAATATTTGTTCGGAGTCCCGGATGAGATCCCGGACATCACGAGGAGTTCCGGAATGGTCCGGAGAATAAGATTCATATATAGCATGTCATTTTATGTGAATTAAAATGATGCGGAAGGTTCTATGGAAGGTTCTAGAAGGTTCTAGAAAAGTCCGGAAGAAACCACCAAGGAAGGTGGAGTCCCGGTGGGACTCCACCTCCATGGCCGGCCAACCCTAGTGGGGGTGGAGTACCAAGTGGACTCGCCCTTAGGGGGCCGGCCACCCCCCCCCCCCATATGGAAGGTGGAACTCCCACCTCTAGTGGGAGTCCTAGCTTGGGTAGGTTTCCCCACCATATGGAAGGTTTTTGGTTCGGGTCTTATTCGAAGACTTGGAGACCAACACTTGGGGTTCCACCTATATAATGAGGGGCCAAGGGGAGGGGGCCGGCCACCCAAGAACCACAAGGTGGCCGCACCCCTATAGTGGCCGGCGCCCCCTCTCCCCAAACCCTAGCGGCCTCTCTCCTCCACTAAATCCCGCACGCTTAGCGAAGCTCCGCCGGACTTCTCCACCACTACCGACACCACGCCGTCGTGCTGTCGGATTCAAGAGGAGCTACTACTTCCGCTGCCCGCTGGAACGGGGAGGTGGACGTCGTCTTCATCAACAACCGAACGTGTGACCGAGTACGGAGGTGCTGCCCGTTCGTGGCGCCGGAAGCGATCGTGATCAAGATCTTCTACGCGCTTTTGCAAGCGGCAAGTGAACGTCTACCGCAGCAACAAGAGCCTCCTCTTGTAGGCTTTGGAATCTCTTCAAGGGTGAGACTCGATAAACCCCTCGTTGCTACCGTCTTCTAGATTGCATCTTGGCTTGGATTGCGTGTTCGCGGTAGGAAATTTTTTGTTTTCTATGCAACGTTATCCTACAACTCCCCCCCTGAATAAAGAGGGGAGGGGGCAGGGGGGCAGCCACCCCTCACACCAGAAGTCTGGTCGCCCCCCTCTCTTCCTCCACCATACGTCTGCTCCGGCTTGGCAAAACCCTGCAGATTTTCTCCTCCACCACCATCACCACGCCGTCGTGCTGCTGAGTTTCCGATGAGAAGCTACCACACCTCCGCTGCCCGCTGGAACGGCGAGAGGAAGGACTTCACCGACACCGTACACGCGACCGAGTACGGAAGTGCTGCCGGATTGCAGCACCGGTACGATCGACTACACCAACAACGAGATCTGATCTCGTAAGGCTTTGGATCTTCGAGGGTTAGTCTCTTATTCCATCTCGTTGCTTCAATTTTCATAGATTAGATCTTGCCTTCTCCTAGATTGGATCTTGGATTTGTTCTTATTCGCGGTAGAATTTTTTTTCCATGCTACGAACCCATCAAGTACGAATGGTAGTTTATAACATGATGCTCCCTAGCTACTACGAATGGCAGTTTATCATAACGGGATCGTTCAACATACGCGGATCGAATAGGGGTTCGAGAAACAAGGGATCATAGGGGGTTCTTCTTCTTCTTCACTTCTTCTTCTTGTTCACTTCTTCACTTCTTCTCAGATGGTGGTGTTACCTCTGGCTTCCCACATTGCGTATG
Source organism: Lolium perenne (assembly GCF_019359855.2). Lineage (NCBI taxonomy): Eukaryota > Viridiplantae > Streptophyta > Magnoliopsida > Poales > Poaceae > Lolium > Lolium perenne. The sequence goes on from NC_067244.2 coordinate 130,408,945, forward strand.
CCCACTCTTGCCTCTTCGCCTTCCGGGCATCATTGTCACCTGCGTCCACGCCATGGCCGGTCTCTACTTCATCAAAGGTGACAACCTCTTCGAAGAACTCATCCTCGCCCCAACCTAGGATCCAGTTGTGAAGAATGCATCAAGCAATGACCAACTTTACTTGAGTGTCAAAAGTGTGGTACGGTTTCTGGTTAAGGACCTTGAACCTGTTCTTCAATGCAGCAAAGGCCCTCTCAATGGTGACTCTAAGGCTTGAGTGTCTCAGATTGAACAACTCTTTCGCATTATGAGGTCGGTGCTTCACAGAGAACTCGTTGAGGTGGTACCTTGTTTTCCTGAAGGGCGGTAGAATACCAGGTCGGCATGCATATATATCTAGCATCTCCAAGGTAGAACTTACCCTCAAGGATTTGCAACCCATCAGGCCTTCACAAGCTGTCGGCCAGGATGCTCGCATCATGAGCTGAACCCTCCCACCCAGCAAGCACGTAGATGAACCTCATAACAAAATCCACAGCTGCTAGCACGTTCTGGCCGGTGTAGTGCTTCCTTCCGCGGAATGCTGCAAACATTGATCTCGGTACCTTTGCAGTGACATGAGTACCATCAATAGTCCCTATGCAATCATGTAAAAAAAATTAGCACACAATCATGTTTCTGACAGTACCGGACATCTGATAGGTAGAAGGAACATGATTTTGTACTCACCCCGAAATAGGGGAACCACATGTAGCTGTTCTTGATCTTGGTTGGTGTGTTCGTTGATACTGACTTGATCATTTCACCTCTGAGCTCCCCAATTGCATACAACACCTGCTAGAAGTAACGAGAGATAGTCTATGTGGATCGCCTGAATATGCTATGGATGACTTTGAACATCTGGTTATGACCCACGACATGAAGAAACATTGCAACTTCTTCTTCCACAGAGGTGTGGATGCTATCAGTCAGCAGTCCTCTAGTCCTGAACATTTTCACGAGTGCATAGAAAGGGGCTCTTCTCATCCGTAGCAGTCCTCTATGTCGTTGGAGTTGTAGATGTGGTTTAGGTTGGCAATCCTCTCATGATCTCGTTGTACCATAGGACTGTAACTCACACGAGGAAAAGCAGCATGCCTAACTGCTCTCTTGTGCACCATCAGGATCCAGGCTTGTATGCAAATGATGAGTGTTGCGGCGTGATGCACAAGCTGGAGGTGGTCGGTCTACTCAAACAAGATATGTGCATTACGAACGGTCTTATCGAACCCAACTAGTTCTACCAACATGAATCTAACACTACAGTAGAGCAGAGGAGTTTCCCCTTACCTCCGTCATGGCGGACGATGGACACGGACGAAAGCCGCCGAAGATGTGTGCAGGCTCCACCGCGGCTGGAAAAGAGGACCCTGGTCCGGCGCCGAAAACCGAAGGGAGATGCCCACTGCCAGATCTGGGTCGTCGCCGCCACCGGTGCGAAAATTGGGGGAACGGAAAATTTGGGAGGGGGGTAATGGAGAGGGTAATCGAAGAGGGAGACCTACCTTTGCCGCGCAATGCCGCTGGGATTTCAGCCTCTCCCGCCATGCCGAGGCAGAGCTCCCACACGAACGGTGTTGTTGATTTTCCTCTCGCCAGGGCCTGGCCCTGGAGAAACTGTCAAACTGGGCGTTCCTCCGGGGCCTGTCCCATGGGTGCTTTAAGACCCGTGCTATGCAAGAGGGCAACTGAGCCTAGGGAACCAAACGGCCCCAAAAATGTTGGGCCGATGCGAGCCAAGGGGTTCCCAAGCTACCAAACACACCCCAACTCAATTTTGTTTTCGGGGCTGGCCATTCCAGCCGCCGGGGGAGAGGATCCTGCCACAGGGGGAGCTGGTGTTGATCGCGCGGCACCAACACGTGCTACTCCGCCTTGTGCGATGCCATTTCTGGTTCTATTTGTGTCGCGCCATGGTATGCTAGTGCTGGTCAAGCTTGGTACTGGTCGTGCCGTCGTCGCTGGTCGTCGAGGTTCACGGCGGCTGGGAATCAGTGGGAGATAAGCGAGGCAGGATGTGGAATCATAAGCCCTATCTGGATGGGCCGGTTGAAGTGGGGTGGTGGCAAGGGCGGCGGACGGACTGTCGGTGGAGTCGAGCTCGAGGTGGACCTTCTCGTAGGTAGAGAGAGATGTCGGGTGATGGGAGAGGATGAAGGCGCTCGAGAGGACGGGTCTATGAGAGATTGAGAGAAGTATAGGTGAAAAGTGGTAGTGGGTAGTTCATATTATCCAACATTCGTATTCGAGGAATTTAAAATGGAAGTGGTAATATCCGAATCATGGCGTCCATGGAAATGGATATGGTGAATATCCGGATATGTTTTACAAAAAAAAAATACAAATACGCTATTGAATTTTGAAGCAAATGTTGATATAGAAATTTATATATCCGTATCCGAATAAGATTATGTTAGCCAATTTTAGTAATTCGACCCCAATATACCAATTATCTAACCTAGAGAAGCTAACAAATCAGTCAAATGTTCATTTATGTGATTTAATTCACATGGTTTACGCGTATCCCTAGGTCGTATATTTAACGATGATAATGTCACATATGTATTACAAAATATATATCATTAGAAAGCTTAGATGTTCTACTTTCTAATGATATAATTTTTATATTATACAAATGATATTATGTTAGCCAAATTGACAACCTAGAAATACGCGTAAGCCCTATGAACCGAGACGGATGGAGTACATGCATTCTCACATTTTATTTATCTCTCTACCATTCTATAGTTAGCTCATTATAAGACATGAATCTATTATTTCATTATATTCGTATCTGCTCCTGCTCTGAATTGAGAAAACATCTATATTCTTATTCAAGTAAAATCTGCTCCAAATTTGTATTCGGCAACATTCGTATCCGCATCTATATTCATTTTAAAAATACAGAAATGGATACAAAAAGAGCAATATCCAATCTGCATCCGATCAATTTTCACCCCTAGAGAGGAGAGAGCGTACAAAAGGGTAGCCGAGACTATGCGGAGATTTGCTGGTTTCCCGACGAGGATTTGACAAGTTTTGATTCGGCACACAGAGAAGGGTCTGACATATTTCTTTCTACTAGCACAAATGCCCGTGCGTTGCTACGGGAGAGAAAAATTTACATCGTCAAGGCACACGAAATAAGCACTTGTTAAGATGGAAGGTTAGATAGTGTTGTGCACAATGATAAATAAAGCATGAATTTATCTTATATATTAATTTCTGAGAATGATTTTTTGGCACATGGGAGCATGCTTCTTTTATTTTGAAATACACGTTACACACATTTTTTAATTTCAAAAAAATTAAAACGATCTTCACGTGATACGCGCCCACAAAGTCGTTCCACGATTATTCACCGTAAGAGGAGCTTTACCATGAAGAGAGAAATATGTATTGTTATTATGTCCAAAGGTGCAAGGAAGACGGAAATCAACAATAACCAAATATTGTAAAGTGGAAGCAACCAAAATGAGAACGCGGGGACTTAGCTCTGAAGACATGGAATTAGAAAGCACATTCTGCTAATCAGAATTAAATGCTCTGAAGCACATGCTACCGAACGAACTGCAACGTACCTGTAGTTAGCTTTTCATGCATCACTTTTCCAAGTATAATGTGGTAAATAATAATTGTCTGGAAGTATCAGCACAACACCAACAAATGCCACTTACTGTAAACACGGACATAGAAAGGGACCAATAGATTGTACTATCCGGTGGTAAAGAAGTCAGGTTGAGTGATTGTTATTCCAGAAGAGCAAATCAACCTATTAGTACATAGAAAGATAGGCAGGTCAAAAAACAGTTCAGGTTGACAGATTGTTATTCCAAAAGAGCAAATCATCAACCTATAATTCTAGATTATAGATTTATAGTACTTAGTAGTAAATACTGTCTAATTAGTCACATAATTTGCTGACACGTGACGGCCAGGGCTTGCATCTTCATTTGCTTCTAACGTGTCCAACTACTCATCTGAGAGTATTTCAGTAGCTTGTACTGACTTCACTTGAATTCCCCGAGAAAATGTTACACTGATGATGAGGGGAAAGTAAGGATCCCTCCTAGGAGACAGCTTCAAGAGTTTGATTCAGGCTAATCAACTTGGCTATTAGTAAAGCATCGCATTTCAGCATTGTTCATTGCATAAATCGGACATTTGTGGTACTTAAGATTAAGGTCTCGCCCCAGATGATTATATGCTTCTAGATACTCGCCCTATTTTACCTGAAAATTAGTACAACAAAGTTAGCTATTTCTATTTGTAATTACACGAAAGCAAAATCGGAACCAGTTGAAAGAAAGGCACACAATATTCAAACTCTACCTATACCTATAGATACCATCTTTGCAATTTCTCCTATTATTATTAGCAGGCTAACTAAGAAAACTTGTAAAAAATTCATCGACGTACGCTTGGTGCAAGTTCTGCATCACCACCTGCCACAGATATTTAACTACATGAAACCTGCCTCGGAAAGAAATAGGAACTTTATTAAGGTAATCAGCGATAAACTTAAATACCATTCAAGGAAAATATTACATGGGAAAAACAGAAGTTGCAGATAAGAACATTGAATGCCCCCTAAACAAATTTCAGGTGCACTGATTTATTGTTCGGAAGATGAGACACATGTCAAATACTAAAGCTCCATAAGTTCTCAAATTCAGCCGCAAATATTGGCTCTCGACTGGCCGTAGCCTATCTTTAAGTTCGGAAGTCATGCTAAAATAACCCATAGTACTACCACTCTCCATAAAAGGATGTCGCAAGTTTGTTAAAATTTAGATATATCTAGACACTCGCTACCTTGCAATTATGACTGGACATACTCTGACAAAGCTTGCAATTAGCTATATGGCTGACTGATCACAAAAAAAAAGATCTTACATGGCAATGTGTAACCTCATCCAAGTTTGGCACATATAGTTCAAGCAAAACCATATGTTCTCAACAAGGCGGGCAGAAGGTTCATTCAGGGAATGTCCACCTTGTTCTCTACCAAACTCTGGATCATTGCAGGCCATGCAACTTCCATTCATGCCATGCAGACAACAATCATGACCATAACCTGCACTGTCATATTCTCTATCTTGCTAGAGAATCTTTCACCATGTCTACTAATATGCCAGCATCATTGTAACATCCCAAGTTTCAATAAAATGAACAAGAAAGAGAGAATTCAAGAATCCAAATTTCAGAGCCAACAAAAACTTTTTCTCATCATATAGGACTATGCATATTAGCCCACCTTATTAATTTATTTGAGTGTGCTTTTGCCATGATGCTTGGTTATGTGTTACTCTCACTCTAAAACCCTAGCAATGATCCCTGGATCAACCCAAGTCAAATAAAAATGAAATAGAAAAGAAATTCTAAAAATCCACTTCACACTCACATAAGGCCTATGCCATTTTTACAAATCTTTGATCTAGGCCAAATTGGTTTGCACCATCACTTGTAAATGGTTACTAAACACTTATTAACACCTTTGAAATCAAGCCAACTCAATTCAAAACAAATTTGAATCAAAATGGAGCTCACATGTGATTATGGTCATATGTGCCATTTTTACCCTGATGCCCACTTTGAGCCCCTGGATTTTTACTTTTCACTTCTACACTTTGTCAACTCTCTGCACCTCATCCAAGACAACATCAAGCACTTCAACTTTGCCCAAAACCACCACCTCAAATTCCTTACCAAATTCAAATGGGAAGCAAGCAAAGTTGGAACAAACTCACATATGCAAGATCATATGCAAAATGTGATTTTGCATCTCAATTCCATTTTGATCACCACCACCACCAAAATGCTCCATTTAATATATGATTACAACCCACCAAAAAGATTTTTAAAATTCAAAAATTAATTTCTTGCGGGCATTCTATCAAACACCTTGTATGCAGGGAATCAAATTGTGCCCATACTGAAATTTGTGGAGACTTAGTCCAAGCCTGAGCCTCCACTGCACCCCTGGAGCTTCCCTTCACCTCCCTGCACCCTCTCACCCACTTGCCCGCACCTGTGCTTGACCACATTGACCAGAGTATGCCATGCCGTGGCATGGCATGTCCATCTCATGCCATCTCCTCACCTGGTCACCTCTGGACTGCACCACCATGCCATTTCTCTTCCTCACACTCACCTGACACTGCCCAGCCCTTGACTCGACGAAGCCATGCATCGGAGACGCCAGAACAGGCGCGCCCAGTGGCGCCCAGAACGCGTCCATGCCGCGCCAGAGCGCGCATGGCGCCAACCCTGGACACGCCAGGGCGTGACGACGCCCACTGCCTCGCATCACCTCGACCCCTCCTCTCAGCACCAGTCGACGCACGACGGCTCACTGGACCGCCTGGACACGCCCACTAGCCCGCGGGAACGTCAGCCGTGACGACCACGACAACGCCTGTCCGCCATGGCCCGAGCACTCCCGTCAAGCGCGCCATCTCTACAGAGCCCCTGCCGCGCCACGATCGCGCGCGTCAGCCTCGCCAGGACGCCAGCAACCGTACGCGCCCACGCCTTGGCCCTTCGCCACCTTGGAACGGCGACGATGACGACGACTGCCGCTCCGCCCCACTGCCACCTCTCGCCGCTATAAAAGGAGGACGCCTCCACTCAATCCGAGCACACCAATCGCTTCCACTCATCCTCACAGCTCTCCTCGACCTCTCAATTTCACCAAGTAGCCACCCCACTGCTCTAATCGCAAGATCACCACCGCCGCCAGTACACGGAGTCCGCCGGAGCAGGAGGCCGCCATTGGAGACGCAACTGCTTCCAGGCGCTTCCTCATCCACTCCAACGTTGCTGCGCACATCGCCGATGACCGCCGGAGCTCCGACGAGCTCGCCGACCCCCTACCGCCGCCGCCAGTGAGTCCCTCGCTCGTCGTCGACGACGACGCTTCTCGACCGTGCGATCGCGTTCTAATCGCACGGCTCTCCTCTCCCCGTACCGCTTCGGGCGTGACAGCCCACAGACAGGTGGCCCCCACCTTGTCAGCTGGCCCGCTGCGCTGGACGCAGTACTGGGCCGGCCCAACTCTCTTTCTCTCTGCAGCCCAGCTATTTCCCGCGCGAGCCCACGGTTTGAATTCAAATTTGGAAATTAGAAAAATACCCTAATCTGATGCAAACTTTGAAATTCAATAGGGACAAATCTACTCGGCCAAATTTTACAAACTTGATATTGTTGGAAAGCTTAGGATTTTATCTACACAATGCCACTGGATAGAACCCTAGATCTATTGTAGAATTAAAATGACAAAATAAACAAGGCAGGGACTTTTCTGCCTTATAATAATTCTTAAAAATCAACCATAAATGCTTTTCAGTTAATTCCACCTCCAATAATTCACATTTCACTTATAATAATTGTTTCTACAAAAATATGCCATGCCTACTTTGAATGATCATGGCTTAGTTGATTTAAATGACTTTATGGCTATTTCTAGTCAAAGATATTGTCCAAAACTATTAAGAAATCTTATGAGAGAGTTTCTCTCATTTAAATCTTGTCACCACCAATTCCAAATGAAGTAGAGACTCTGGTCATTTAGGTCTCATAGGAATTGTTGGTGATATTAAATCTTTGATCTGCTAGAATTAAATTGTATGAGGTGCTCACCTCATTTAAATCATTTTCTCCAAATGATAAGTGTGAAGAGGTTGACTTGGGTCAACCTAGGTCACATATTATGCATAAGAGAAATTAAATCTTAATAAGATAATGAGAGGAAATTATTTCTCTGAATAATTCAAAGTAACCTTTAAGACTAATATGAGAGGAAATTATTTTTCTTAACTAATAAGAAAAACACATCCACCAACTTAATAGGAATATGTGATGCTAGTTCAAGTGTGTGAACCATGTTTGTGCCTAGTTTAGTAAATTAGTTTGGTGTGATGATTGTGTACCCCGTATTCGTATTTTAGACGCTAGTACCGAGGAGTACCAGGAGGAGGAGGAGGTCTACTTCCAAGAAGAAGAAGACCACTTTGACCAGTTTCCCAACCAAGGCAAGATAATACTCTTGCAAAGTGCAAAGCTCACCATGAGCAAAGCATTACCCCATTTACTTTATGCTTATGATCCTATTTCCCAGTTTTACTTTACAAGCTTTATTTACCTTTGTTTTATCAAAGTACCTTTTGATTTATGATTTACCTGGTTAGTATTGAGTTAGTACAAGAGTATCAAACTTAGCCTAGAAGCAAAGCAAATACTTAGCACCCCTCATACCTAGTTGCTAGTGCTAAATTAAAAATGACTACTCTAGATGGGAACATGTGTTTATGAAATGATGATGGTGAAAACCTTGGAATGATGAGTCATTTCCATTGAAAGATTTTGAAGGTGAATATGACATGAATTTGACTTGGTGATTTTGGGCTAAAAACTGATGATTGAGTTGGATGCGATACCTTACCAATATTAAGTACCCCCACAATACCTGATTATGGGTAGGGCTTAGCTGGAAATTTATGTGTCTTAGTATGTGTTCCCTCTGAACACACATCATAGGGGTTATGCTTGAGGCTGCCTCCGTTGTTGAGAAATGATGTGAATTGAGGTGAATTGTACGGCCAAGCCCTGTGCAGTTCCCGGGTTAACAGTTGGTTTTCACCGGGAGGCCAAGCTCATGGGGAGAGGTGCCTATACTAGGGTGTGTAAGTGAAAGGTTAACGGTTGATGATCCGCGTACTGAGTTAAGATTATTCGGGGTTTTATCCCTGACGGATGTAATCAAATGTTGTGGCACAAGTGTGCAACCTCTGCAGAGTGTAGAACTATTCGAATAGCCGCGTCCGCGGATATGGACAATTGGAAAGGCCATTCTGTTTCCGTCATCAGAATTTATATCTATGTGACTGGTGATTTTTGAACTTGAACTTGAAGGGTGACTTTGAATTTGAATCACAACTGAGTTGTGGGAATGACACTAATGTTCCCACTTGAGTTAGTTAGCACATGAGGAGTTGTTTGCAAAAATGTTTATCAAATAAAATTGGCTTTATGCAAATAAACCTAGAGCTTAGAACACTTTCAATAGCAATGTTAGTACTTACATTAGTATTAGATTGCGAGTACTTAAAGTACTCACGGCTTTGTCCCTGGCTATTCAAATGGCCAGACTATGAAGCCGAGCAGCAGTACGAGGATGACGATCAGCAGGACGTCTACCACAACTAGGAGCTTCTAACGTCAAGCGTTGGCCTGTGGACTAGAGAGTCCTTGTATCTTACGCTTCCGCTATGAACTTGTGTTTGTTCGTTGATCATTAGATCAACTATTTGTGTAATATGGATCATGTGATTCCAAGTTGTAAGACATTATGGTTTGTAATGAATGATGACTGTGATACTTAACTATTATGCCTCGCAACAACAATTTCCTGGGATTGCGATGTATGACATAATAGGCATCCGGACTTAAAAATCCGGGTGTTGACAAGTTGGTATCAGAGCCATTGTTTGACCTTAGGAGACCCTAGTTAGAAATGGACGTTCTAAAAATTTAGTTTCAAAAAGGAATGAAGTATTTCTGAAAATTTAAGTCTTTGTCTTCTCCTTGAGATCTTTGGAAAAACAAGAAGTCATGCTCTTCCTTAGAAATATAACTAAAATTTTGCCACACTTGTTCACTTCTCTAACTTAATCCTTTACTTCACTTTCAGATGGAGCCCGTGAACACGAAGTTTTACCAGCTTGGGAATGGGGGAAGCTTGATCTTCGAGCACGACCTCAACGCCCTGTCCGACCACCTTGGTCGCCCGCACCCGAAGTTCCACGGAGCCCAGATCGCGAACCAGCCAGGAGGCGAACTGCAGTGGATCATCACTGCGGATTTGAGGGGCAAGATGGAGCCTCCCACTTCTGAGAGGATCCTCTTCTCCTTCATGGAGAGCAACTGGCTGGACGGACTTGCCCGCGCCCTTCAGGAGGGACTCGCACGCCTGTGCGGGATGAGCGGGGAGGCACTCAAGCACCCTCGCTTTTCTCACCTCGCGAGGCGTAACTCTGCTGGAGAGCCCATGGACATGTCATCCCACCCGGAGCTGAAGCACCATGTGGAGCATCTCGACTTCATGCTGTACCACACGCAGCAGGATCTCGACCACTCTCGTGAGTACGCCAACCAGACTCACGCCCGCATCATCGAGCAAGGAGACGCCATCAAGATGCTCGCCAATGACCGCAGGACCCTCCGCCAGCAGCGGGCGAAGAGGGATGCCACCATCACTCGCCTCCGCGCGAAGATAGCCGCACTCGAGGCCACTGTCAAGGCCCAGGAGGAGCAGATGAAGAAGATGGAGGAAGATGGAGAAGACATTCAGGGAGGAAGCAACTACCTGAGTGACGACAACGACTTCGAGGAGGATGAGAACACCGAGGGGGAAGACTACGACTTTCTGGACGACGAAGATGATGACCACACCCCAATCGATGTTGATGAGGATGAGGAGTAGTTCACTTATGCACTATCGTAGGTGTGAGTTGTATCCCGCCCCATGTATCGTAGCTTGGAGAAAAAGGGGTTCTTAAAACCCTTAGTGTGTTAGCTTGTAATGTGTGTTGTTTGCTATGAATGAATGTATGTTTGTGTCATCATGAAAAGACTCAAGTTTTAAGCGTTTGAACTTAAACACAAAACAAGCCATAGAAAATTTCCCTCTTATCTCATGATCAATCTCAATGCTCAGATGGCCCCTCCAACTCGCAACGCGAATCAAGACGCTATGATGCAGATGTTGCAAGTTATGCTGGAAGATAGAGAAGCAGAAAGAGCTGAAAGGCAAGCCAACATTGCAGCACTTCAACAGCTTGCCAACAACAATCAAGGCCACCATGATCATCCAGGATCCAAGCTCAAGAACTTCCAGAATACCAACCCGCCAGTTTTCAGCAAGACTGAGGAACCACTTGATGCAGATGATTGGCTCCAAACTATGGAGAACAATCTAGAGGTAGCTGGAGTTGAAGAGAATGAGAAAGTGCTGTTTGCCACGCACTACTTAGCAGGACCAGCAAGAGCTTGGTGGACAAGCACCCGTGCCATGAACGCGGGACAGTTTATCACTTGGACTGATTTCAAGCTCAAATTCAGCAAGTACCATGTGCCCCCGGGTCTGATAAAGAAGATGAGAGATGAGTTCCGTGAACTGAAGCAAGGCCGGATGTCCGTGGTGGAATACCGCGACAAGTTTCTCACACTGTCAAGGTACGCCCCGGATGAGACCGACACTACTGAGAAGAGGAAGGAAAGGTTCCTGAATGGACTGCATGATGAGATGCAGACTGTGTTGATCAACATCCCCTTTGCCGACCTTGAAGCCCTTGTTGACTCCGCCATCCAAATGGAAGGCAAACTGCACCAAGCCAGCGAGAACCGCAAGCGCCGCATGATGAACCAGAGTGGATCAAGCCACCCACAGAAGTATCGCCCTAGCTCAAGCGGAGGTTTCACTCCGAGGAACAACAAGCCACCAATGCAGAACTCGCGCCCCGGTTATCAGAACCGGAGTGGAGGAAACTCGAGGCCAGGAGGCCACTACAACAACAACAACAACAACTACAACCGCGCTCCGCCGAGAGCCCCCAACCACAACAACAACAACAACAACACCAACACCGCACCAAGGACCGGGAGCAATGCAATCCCCGTCGCGAACAAGCAGGACAAGACCACCATCACTTGCTATGAGTGTGGTGTAGTGGGGCATTACTCCAATGAGTGTCCCAAGAGGCTCGCCAAGCTTGCAGGCAACCCCGCACCACCAGCTCAGCAGCAACGCCGTGTCTCCACCGGCAAGAAGTTCGCCCCCAACAACCCGCACAACCGCGGAGGTCGCCTCTACCACATGAATGCTGAGGAAGCCCAGGAAGCACCTGACGTGGTGCTGGGTATGTTCTCTGTTAACTCAATACCAGCAAGAGTGTTGTTTGATTCTGGAGCATCGCATTCGTTCGTTACAGAAGATTTTGTGTGCACTAGTAAGATTCAACCAATCAGCTTGAAACATGTCATGGTAGTTCAAATACCTGGATCAACAACTAAAGCTAGAAAATTTTGCAAAGATGTACCCATCAGAATCCATGAAATAGACTTTTATGCAAACTTGATTGTTCTGGGAACAAAAGGATTGGAAGTAGTCCTGGGTATGGATTGGATGGCGAAACATCATGGATTGATAGACTGCGCCAAGAAGGCCATCACCATGACTAGTAGCACCGGAATAATAATAGAACACTTGTCTGAAAAACTACCCAGAACTTTCACCTGCAACCAAAGTGTAGCTAAACCAACTCTGGATCAAATCAGGGTCGTCTGTCGATACCCTGATGTGTTTCCGGATGATCTACCCGGTATGCCCCCGGACCGGGATATCGAGTTTATCATTGAGTTAATCCCGGGAACATGACCTATAGCCCAGAGAGCCTATAGCATGAACCCCGCAGAGTTAATGGAATTGAAGAAGCAATTGGATGATATGCTGTACAAAGGTCTGATTCGACCAAGTGCGTCGCCTTGGAGATCACCAGTTTTGTTTGTGGATAAAAAGGACGGTGCCACTCGTTTGGTTACGGATTATCGTAAGCTTAACGATGTCACCATCAAGAACAAATATCCCTTACCAAAGATAGAAGACCTGTTTGACCAGCTAACCGGTGCCCAAGTATTCTCAAAGATTGATCTGAGGACAGGTTACCACCAACTGAAGATCCGAGCAACAGATATTCCCAAGACTGCCTTTACCACCAGATATGGACTGTATGAGTACAATGTCATGTCCTTTGGACTGACCAATGCCCCCGCTTACTTCATGAATCTCATGAATAAGATCTTTATGGAATTCCTGGATAAGTTTGTCGTTGTCTTCATTGACGACATCCTTATCTACTCCAAATCAGAAGAAGAACATGAGCAACATTTGGAAGTGGTTCTAGAAACCCTTAGGCAGCATCAGTTGTACGCCAAGTTTAGCAAATGTGAGTTTTGGTTGAAAGAAGTGGGATTCCTGGGACACATCTTGTCTGCAGGAGGAATTGCTGTAGATCCCGCAAAAATCAAAACCGTTGAGGAATGGAAAGCCCCAACCACCCAGACTGAAGTCCGAGCATTTCTAGGATTGGCGGGATATTACCGCCGATTCGTTGAAGGATTTTCAAGCATCGCAAGACCAATGACTCAACTGCTGAAGAAGGACCGGAAATTTGACTGGAATGACAAATGTGAAGAAAGCTTTCAGCTACTCAAGCTCAGATTAACCACAGCCCCAATTTTGATCATGCCCGATGTCACCAAACCATTTGATGTCTATTGTGATGCATCCAAGACTGGTCTTGGATGTGTGTTGATGCAAGAAGGCAAGGTGATATCTTACCTATCAAGGCAACTGAAGCAACATGAACAGAACTATCCAACTCATGACTTGGAGTTAGCCGCCGTAGTGTTAGCCCTGAAGGTTTGGCGTCATTACCTCATGGGTAATCGATGCGAGATATATTCAGATCACAAGAGCCTGAAGTACATTTTCACCCAGAAGGAGCTGAACATGAGACAACGCAGATGGATTGAATTAATCAAGGATTACGACATGGAAATTCACTACCACCCCGGCAAGGCCAATGTGGTAGCGGATGCCTTGAGCAGACTGCCGTGTCAGTTGAACTCCATAATCGCAATAGAGCAACCAAGCCTGTACCAAGAGTTTGAACAATTCAGACTAGAGCTAGTGAGCGAAGGATTCCTCGCCAGCATTGAGCTCCAACCCACTTTGATGAGCCAGATAAAAGAAGCCCAGAAGGGAAATGCCAGCATTGACGGAATCAAGAACCAGATAGCTGCAGGAAAGGCACCAGGATTCACCGTAGATGAAAAAAGGAGTTCTTTGGTACAACGAACGCCTGTGTGTACCATCAGATTCAGAGTTGAAACAAGTCATTCTGAAGGAAGCTCATGATACACTGTATTCCATTCACCCCGGAGGAACCAAGATGTACCAAGACCTGAAGGAACAATTCTGGTGGCACGGAATGAAGCGAGAGATAGGAAGCTACATCGCCAAGTGTGATATCTGTCAACGAGTCAAAGCAGAACATCAACGACCCGCAGGACTGTTGCAACCCTTACAGATTCCTGAGTGGAAATGGGATTCTGTCGGTATGGACTTTATCACAGGATTGCCCAAATCTAGCCGAGGAAATGACTCCATTTGGGTAGTCATCGATAGGTTGACTAAGGTTGCACATTTCATCCCTGTCAAGACCACCTACCAAGGCCCAAAGCTAGCTGAGTTATACATCTCCAGAATAGTCAGCCTGCATGGAACACCGAAGTCGATTGTGTCAGATAGAGGATCACAATTCACCTCAAGATTCTGGCAGAAAGTGCATGAAGGACTAGGAACCCGACTGAATTTCAGCACAGCTTATCACCCGCAAACTGACGGACAGACCGAGAGAGTCAACCAGATACTGGAAGATATGTTAAGAGCCTGTGTGCTAGAGTACGGATCCAAATGGGAAGACTGCCTACCCTATGCAGAATTCTCCTACAACAATAGCTACTAAGCCAGCTTACAGATGGCCCCCTTTGAAGCCCTGTACGGAAGGAAATGCCGTACCCCTCTGAACTGGTCGGAAGTCGGAGATAGTCAAGTCTTCGGCCCCGATGTTCTCCGCGAAGCCGAAGAGAAGGTGCACAAGATCCGCGAGTACCTCAAGACCGCCCAGTCAAGACAGAAGAGCTACGCCGACAAGAGACGTCGAGAGATGACATTCGAGATCAGAAATTTTGTGTATCTCAAAGTCTCACCCCTCAAGGGAATGCAGAGATTCCAACTCAAAGGAAAGCTCGCCCCCAGATATGTCGGACCATTCAAAATTCTGAGTCACCGAGGAGAAGTCTCATACCAGCTGGAACTGCCAGAAGAGATGTCCGCCGTACACAATGTGTTCCACATCTCACTGCTTCGGAAGTGCCTAGAAGTGCCGGAAAAGACCGAAGTATTCAAGAACATCGACCACAGAGCCATTGATATCAACAAGGATCTAACCTACCGCGAAGTGCCGATTCGCATCCTTGAAGAAGCATTCAGGACCACCCGCACCAGAAGTATCAAGTTCCTGAAGATACAATGGAGTAATCACACCGAAGAAGAAGCAACTTGGGAACGCGAGGAAGACATGAAGAAGGAATACCCAGATCTCTTTAGTACCTAGTTTTCTCTAGATCTCGGGACGAGATCTTTTGTAAGGGGGAAGGGTTTGTAACATCCCAAGTTTCAATAAAATGAACAAGAAAGAGAGAATTCAAGAATCCAAATTTCAGAGCCAACAAAAACTTTTTCTCATCATATAGGACTATGCATATTAGCCCACCTTATTAATTTATTTGAGTGTGCTTTTGCCATGATGCTTGGTTATGTGTTACTCTCACTCTAAAACCCTAGCAATGATCCCTGGATCAACCCAAGTCAAATAAAAATGAAATAGAAAAGAAATTCTAAAAATCCACTTCACACTCACATAAGGCCTATGCCATTTTTACAAATCTTTGATCTAGGCCAAATTGGTTTGCACCATCACTTGTAAATGGTTACTAAACACTTATTAACACCTTTGAAATCAAGCCAACTCAATTCAAAACAAATTTGAATCAAAATGGAGCTCACATGTGATTATGGTCATATGTGCCATTTTTACCCTGATGCCCACTTTGAGCCCCTGGATTTTTACTTTTCACTTCTACACTTTGTCAACTCTCTGCACCTCATCCAAGACAACATCAAGCACTTCAACTTTGCCCAAAACCACCACCTCAAATTCCTTACCAAATTCAAATGGGAAGCAAGCAAAGTTGGAACAAACTCACATATGCAAGATCATATGCAAAATGTGATTTTGCATCTCAATTCCATTTTGATCACCACCACCACCAAAATGCTCCATTTAATATATGATTACAACCCACCAAAAAGATTTTTAAAATTCAAAAATTAATTTCTTGCGGGCATTCTATCAAACACCTTGTATGCAGGGAATCAAATTGTGCCCATACTGAAATTTGTGGAGACTTAGTCCAAGCCTGAGCCTCCACTGCACCCCTGAGCTTCCTTCACCTCCCTGCACCCTCTCACCCACTTGCCCGCACCTGTGCTTGACCACATTGACCAGAGTATGCCATGCCGTGGCATGGCATGTCCATCTCATGCCATCTCCTCACCTGGTCACCTCTGGACTGCACCACCATGCCATTTCTCTTCCTCACACTCACCTGACACTGCCCAGCCCTTGACTCGACGAAGCCATGCATCGGAGACGCCAGAACAGGCGCGCCCAGTGGCGCCCAGAACGCGTCCATGCCGCGCCAGAGCGCGCATGGCGCCAACCCTGGACACGCCAGGGCGTGACGACGCCCACTGCCTCGCATCACCTCGACCCCTCCTCTCAGCACCAGTCGACGCACGACGGCTCACTGGACCGCCTGGACACGCCCACTAGCCCGCGGGAACGTCAGCCGTGACGACCACGACAACGCCTGTCCGCCATGGCCCGAGCACTCCCGTCAAGCGCGCCATCTCTACAGAGCCCCTGCCGCGCCACGATCGCGCGCGTCAGCCTCGCCAGGACGCCAGCAACCGTACGCGCCCACGCCTTGGCCCTTCGCCACCTTGGAACGGCGACGATGACGACGACTGCCGCTCCGCCCCACTGCCACCTCTCGCCGCTATAAAAGGAGGACGCCTCCACTCAATCCGAGCACACCAATCGCTTCCACTCATCCTCACAGCTCTCCTCGACCTCTCAATTTCACCAAGTAGCCACCCCACTGCTCTAATCGCAAGATCACCGCCGCCGCCAGTACACGGAGTCCGCCGGAGCAGGAGGCCGCCATTGGAGACGCAACTGCTTCCAGGCGCTTCCTCATCCACTCCAACGTTGCTGCGCACATCGCCGACGACCGCCGGAGCTCCAACGAGCTCGCCGACCCCCTACCGCCGCCGCCAGTGAGTCCCTCGCTCGTCGTCGATGACGACGCTTCTCGACCGTGCGATCGCGTTCTAATCGCACGGCTCTCCTCTCCCCGTACCGCTTCGGGCGTGACAGCCCACAGACAGGTGGCCCCCACCTTGTCAGCTGGCCCGCTGCGCTGGACGCAGTACTGGGCCGGCCCAACTCTCTTTCTCTCTGCAGCCCAGCTATTTCCCGCGCGAGCCCACGGTTTGAATTCAAATTTGGAAATTAGAAAAATACCCTAATCTGATGCAAACTTTGAAATTCAATAGGGACAAATCTACTCGGCCAAATTTTACAAACTTGATATTGTTGGAAGGCTTAGGATTTTATCTACACAATGCCACTGGATAGAACCCTAGATCTATTGTAGAATTAAAATGACAAAATAAACAAGGCAGGGACTTTTCTGCCTTATAATAATTCTTAAAAATCAACCATAAATGCTTTTCAGTTAATTCCACCTCCAATAATTCACATTTCACTTATACTAATTGTTTCTACAAATATATGCCATGCCTACTTTGAATGATCATGGCTTAGTTGATTTAAATGACTTTATGGCTATTTCTAGTCAAAGATATTGTCCAAAACTATTAAGAAATCTTATGAGAGAGTTTCTCTCATTTAAATCTTGTCACCACCAATTCCAAATGAAGTAGAGACTCTGGTCATTTAGGTCTCATAGGAATTGTTGGTGATATTAAATCTTTGATCTGCTAGAATTAAATTGTATGAGGTGCTCACCTCATTTAAATCATTTTCTCCAAATGATAAGTGTGAAGAGGTTGACTTGGGTCAACCTAGGTCACATATTATGCATAAGAGAAATTAAATCTTAATAAGATAATGAGAGGAAATTATTTCTCTGAATAATTCAAAGTAACCTTTAAGACTAATATGAGAGGAAATTATTTTTCTTAACTAATAAGAAAAACACATCCACCAACTTAATAGGAATATGTGATGCTAGTTCAAGTGTGTGAACCATGTTTGTGCCTAGTTTAGTAAATTAGTTTGGTGTGATGATTGTGTACCCCGTATTCGTATTTTAGACGCTAGTACCGAGGAGTACCAGGAGGAGGAGGAGGTCTACTTCCAAGAAGAAGAAGACCACTTTGACCAGTTTCCCAACCAAGGCAAGATAATACTCTTGCAAAGTGCAAAGCTCACCATGAGCAAAGCATTACCCCATTTACTTTATGCTTATGATCCTATTTCCCAGTTTTACTTTACAAGCTTTATTTACCTTTGTTTTATCAAAGTACCTTTTGATTTATGATTTACCTGGTTAGTATTGAGTTAGTACAAGAGTATCAAACTTAGCCTAGAAGCAAAGCAAATACTTAGCACCCCTCATACCTAGTTGCTAGTGCTAAATTAAAAATGACTACTCTAGATGGGAACATGTGTTTATGAAATGATGATGGTGAAAACCTTGGAATGATGAGTCATTTCCATTGAAAGATTTTGAAGGTGAATATGACATGAATTTGACTTGGTGATTTTGGGCTAAAAACTGATGATTGAGTTGGATGCGATACCTTACCAATATTAAGTACCCCCACAATACCTGATTATGGGTAGGGCTTAGCTGGAAATTTATGTGTCTTAGTATGTGTTCCCTCTGAACACACATCATAGGGGTTATGCTTGAGGCTGCCTCCGTTGTTGAGAAATGATGTGAATTGAGGTGAATTGTACGGCCAAGCCCTGTGCAGTTCCCGGGTTAACAGTTGGTTTTCACCGGGAGGCCAAGCTCATGGGGAGAGGTGCCTATACTAGGGTGTGTAAGTGAAAGGTTAACGGTTGATGATCCGCGTACTGAGTTAAGATTATTCGGGGTTTTATCCCTGACGGATGTAATCAAATGTTGTGGCACAAGTGTGCAACCTCTGCAGAGTGTAGAACTATTCGAATAGCCGCGTCCGCGGATATGGACAATTGGAAAGGCCATTCTGTTTCCGTCATCAGAATTTATATCTATGTGACTGGTGATTTTTGAACTTGAACTTGAAGGGTGACTTTGAATTTGAATCACAACTGAGTTGTGGGAATGACACTAATGTTCCCACTTGAGTTAGTTAGCACATGAGGAGTTGTTTGCAAAAATGTTTATCAAATAAAATTGGCTTTATGCAAATAAACCTAGAGCTTAGAACACTTTCAATAGCAATGTTAGTACTTACATTAGTATTAGATTGCGAGTACTTAAAGTACTCACGGCTTTGTCCCTGGCTATTCAAATGGCGAGACTATGAAGCAGAGCAGCAGTACGAGGATGACGATCAGCAGGACGTCTACCACAACTAGGAGCTTCTAACGTCAAGCGTTGGCCTGTGGACTAGAGAGTCCTTGTATCTTACGCTTCCGCTATGAACTTGTGTTTGTTCGTTGATCATTAGATCAACTATTTGTGTAATATGGATCATGTGATTCCAAGTTGTAAGACGTTATGGTTTGTAATGAATGATGACTGTGATACTTAACTATTATGCCTCGCAACAACAATTTCCTGGGATTGCGATGTATGACATAATAGGCATCCGGACTTAAAAATCCGGGTGTTGACAATCATGAAAGTTAAAACTGCATGTTCCACAGTGTTCTTTCACGGAAACTCCATTCACTCTAATACAGATTATCATGTCCAGCCTCAGCGCAATTATTATAACAGAATTGGGCAGCAAGTTCTTTCTCACTTCACATGTAAACTTAATGGACATGCAAATTATCAGAGATGTGGATGACATACAAACAAATACAACTTTTAATAGTAAAAATTTCACTGGAAAACAAGGCAAAGAGAACACAATTTGGACGGTCGTATTTTAGCTTTTCTGACATGCTAACACAAGGCGAAGACAATTGAGGTGGTTGGCCAGCAGCATTTTGGCACAGCTTATGTTGCTAGATGATAGCACAGACCACTTAGAATATCTCTATAACCCAATAATAAGACAGAAGTGCCAATCTTACTTTCTATACTAACATATCAGTACAGCAAATCATAACTGAGAAACCAGTACTATCTTTTTTTTTTATAAAACCATCATATTTTAAGACAAAGTGGCTTCATTGTTTATTGAAGTCATTTTTCAGTTGATCCTTTTTTGGTAAGATAAACATATTTTCTCAACAACACAATGGAAAATAATTGTTTGTTTCACCATTCGAATTGAAGCCAGTGTACATGTTCAATAACAGTTCCCAGAGAGTTCACATGTTAAATATTCACACCGTTTTAAATCATATTTCGGTGTTTCCTAAGTTGTTTAATAATTGAATTACCAGCAAGTCAAATTCAAGCCAATCTACATGTTCAATAATAGATCTCAAAGAGCTCACGCGCTAAATATATGGTTATTGCTTCAATCTAACCTTAGACATGATGCTCTTCCGGTCAGCGATGACTCTTTGATGCTCCTAGTATACTTCCATGCACTTGAGCTGATAGCATTCAAAAAGCTATCCACCTTCGTCTTCAACTCCACAATTTTAACCTTCAGTAACGAGACAAAGACCTCAAAATCCTTACATGAGCTTAAGTACTCATCTGCCAACTTACTTAGTAGACCATTTCTTATGTTCTCAAAATCTAATAGACAAATCTAGATCAAAGACGTGAATGAATTTTTTAGCCAACATAAAAATTTAGGCAAAAGTAAATAGAGCGTTCCTTCCAGCACAAAGCATGGATTTTCCAACACCTTGCAGGCAGAACAAAAACGAGACTTGTACATTAAAAAGATACACAGGAAATAGCCGTGCCTCGCTCCGGCCACCACCACCGACAACAGTGTTGTTTTCGTCACACCCCTTTTTCTCGCTCCCTCTCGGCCTTCCCATCCCCGCGCCTAGTGCCGCCAGCCTGTGCAGCTTTACAAATCAAACTCAGCCGCTTGGGACTTTCAGTTTATGAACCGGTTACCAACTATGGACTTTTTCAGTTCACGAAACCGATGACATAGTACTGAGTCTGGCAGAAAACAGAACCAGTTTATGAAATCAAAAGGAATATAAATTTCCAACCATGTGCATTCTTTCAAGCCTCCTTCAATTCCTCAACTTGAGTGACACCTAATATTTCACATGTGACTATACATGCAACCAGATAAACAAGGTAGAGCCACATGATCCTGACTCCAGCATGCTGCAAAATCAACATCAAATCAACACTAATCGAGCTCATTTCTACCTGTTGTATTTCACAAATAGCAATCTGACAGCAAACAAATCCACTGAAATCTCCCATCCCTGATCACTGGGAGGAGTCAAAGAAAATCCCATCGTGAATCCACTACCTCTGTCGTATATGACACCGTCGGCTCCCATCCAAGATGTGGTTTTACTTATCATGAAACTCCTATTAGCACCTCACGAACAACAATCACACCATTCAACAACTAATTGCTAGATCGATAACATATGCATAATGATCAGGCTACTATTAGAATACTACGGGGAATAATAGATGGATTCAGACCTTGAACCCCATGAGGCACAGCGACGCCTTCTGTCCGGGCACGATGCACACGGGCCCAGCAGCCTCCGCGACCGCTTCCTTGGCGAGCCCCACCTCCATCGTATCTGGATGCTGCAGAGAGGGATCAAAATCAGGCCTCCGTCCCACCCCAACAACCAGACCAGACCAAACCATCCTACCGTAAATTGAACCAGACTACCAGACGCGGACAGTGGGTGCGTTGTGGATACAGGGGACGTTGGGGGAATCCAACGGAGCCGATGGCCATCGCCGGCGAGGTGTGTGCGGTAGGAGGCGGCGGCGGTGGGCGACGACAGCTCTTCACTTAGAAGGTGTCGTTGCTGCCGCCGCCGCGCCTGGCCCGATCTTCAGCTCGCGAGGGTTTGCGGTAGGAGGCGCCGTCGGGAGGCCGACCCAACTCTTTGGAGGAGGATGAGCGCCAGGGTTTGCCGTTTTCTTGGAGGAAGTCACGCGAGACTGGGCTTGGCCCATTTGTGCGCGTGCGGGGCGCAACGGGAGACGACGAAAGGTTTGACGTATTGGGATTTGAATAAGGAACATGTTCCTTCTTTTTAAGTAGTGTAGATTTAAATTCCCTTGATCGTGGAAATCTCCTGATTACTAGATAGTGGAGGACAGCAGGCGATTGGAAGGTGCTCTGATTAGGCTGATTCTAAAACCGTGATTGATTACTATCTGCGATTGATGATTAGCGGATAACATGGAAAGAAGGGGCCGATTATGGTGAAAGTAGATCGGACGATGGTGTGATTGAGCGGTCTCTTTGAGGTTATATATTGGACATTTGGACGGCTAGGATGCTTTTAATGATTGACCCCAAAGTGTGACGACTGACTTATCACCAGCTTGCATATAATAGTATAGATAGATTAGTTTCTGCTACGTAATTTATATCTATACCTAATCTATAGATACGAGAACAAAAAGGGTTAGGGACAAAGAAGCACGCCAAATATAAATTTTTTCAACATTTTAATTCATGTTTGTGCACGATACAAATTCCCAGCATTCTGACTCTATATTAATAAGTAACATGCCCACTAAGAAGAGGTATGTCACGTATAATAAGTTAACAATGTTTGCTATTCCGCAGCAAGACGGAGGCATTGTCCTAGTGACCATTGAAAGCTCACAAACAAATGTAAAACCAATAGACATATATTCTCCGTGAACTGTACTGAATAACTTATCAGGTGCCTGTACAAAATAGAGAAGTCCAAAATAGGTGCATGCTAATTTGAGTTTCTCGCTAACACAGCTGATTAAATCATATTATCATATCTAGGCTGAAATAGTGTGTCAAGTGGGATCCCGTCTGAATCCCACTTGTAGTCTAATTTGGTTTTTCAGTGTAAATTTTGGCCTAATTGCACTACAAATGAAACTTATGTGGGATCCCACTTGATACCTTCTTGAAAAGGAATCGTTCCTCCATACATCCAATGTTGAAGCCTAGTAATGACATGCCAATTCATTATTACACATACAAATCATACAGGGTAGTGTCTAACCAACCTGTGCACCATCGGCATTACTCCCCAAAAGTATATACAATAATGCAATCCACAAGGACATGATCCACCACAAGAAAAAAAAAACCAAATGGCCGCTGCAGAACAAGATGGTCTCTTACTGAGGCCTGTAGTAGTTACTCTGGTGCTGAGGAGGGTAAGCCCCTGGGGCATTGTACGGCGCTTGTGGATATGGCCCTGGTTGCTGCGACTGTGGCTGCTGCCCATTGTAGTACGGCCCACGCCATCCAGGATACGCCGGTTGGCCATAGTCATGGCCAGGAGGTGGCTGATGCGGCGGCTGCTGGTACTGACCAGGATGTGCTGCACCATATGGAGGTTGTTGCGGTGGCGCGCTGTATTGAGGTTGTTGCGGTGGCGCGCCGTATTGAGGTTGTTGCGGTGGCGCGCCGTATTGAGGTTGTTGCGGTGGCGCGCCATAAGTAGGGTATGGCTGTGAGTATGGAGGTCTAGTTCCTGGTTGGGAGTAACCTGGCCTTGAATCACCCCCAGGCTGAGCATGAGGAGCATGTGGTGGTGGTGATGGGCTCTGCTGATCTGGTGGAACAGAAGAATTCCTCTGCGAGACGTTGCTGGAAGATGACAAGTTGAAACCTGCCAACTTTCTTTGCACATCCTCTATCATTTCACGGCACTGGATGTTTCGCGTCATTATGAAGTCACTGCATTGCTGTTGTATCCTGCCAATTGCGTCCTGCGAAGGATTATTAAATTAAAAATATAATCAGTAGCTCTACTAACAGGAATCATCAGCATCTATATTTTCATTACATAAGAAAACACAATGCAATGGAGATGTACACAAACCTGCAAAGTCACGTAAAAATTTAGGCCATCATTAATGTTCTTCTTGGTTTCCTGGTATTTAACAACAGCTGCAGCAATTTGCTTGTAACATCTCTCACGAGCAACTGAAAAATTACGTTTCACCAATCAGGACCACAGCTAATTATTTGAGAAGCATCTTGTATTACAGGTCTAAGCAATAAATACTGTACGTAATAGAACTCAATCCGTATATCATTTCTACTGGACGGCGATTAAAAGACAGCAAGCTACATAGAAGGTGTCAGCAGTGATTTCTCATATTTTGAACTTGATATGGGAGTAAACAGAAGTGGTATCTATCCAAGGAACTTCACTAAAAAATGATGCACGGAAGGGAAAGCCTGCGTACAAGCAAATAGCTATTCCACCATATTAAGTACACAGAACATACTTGTAGGAATAACTAAAAAGATAAAATTTCTGAAACTGACCCAAACATGATCAAAATCAAACCAATAACTGTTTAACCTCATTGTTACAAGGAAAGATAAATGGTCAAATCATTCTTAAAACATTTGCTGGTACACCATTTAAGACTGTATGAAGCCAGTTTGGAAGTCATAAAATGCACAATATATAACCATCCACTTTGTGGAGAAATATAAACGGTTACCTTTGAAGTCATCCAGATTGAATACAGCAGCAAATTGTTCATTTTGTGCCTGTAAGAGGATCCAAATATAATTTTAAACACAGGAAGAAAGGCTATGTAATAATAGTGTTGTTTATTGCTTGAAATTTGAAATAACTTCTAATTCTACTTTTTGTGGGATAATTTCCGATGCTCTTTTTTCTTTGCTAATGCTGATTGATGCTTCTAGAGTTGTTTTCAATGTACATATGTTATTAATAGCATATCTAACTATTAATTTAGCAGAAAGAATGGTTGCAGCAAACTTGTAGAACAAATTTAGTCCCAAAGTGGACTACACATCTTCATCAGAAACCGAGGCTTACCTGTATTTGTAGCAATAATTGTTCCTGCGCCACAATGTTATCAGCAATTTCAGCACAGATCGGATCGTACTTTGAAATCTCCTTCTTGAAAAGATCATCATGTGATCCAACACCAGCCATTAACTTAGGGAGTATATCATCCTAGCATAAAATAAATGTATGTCCCAAATGTCAGTACACAAATCAATGTATATGACCGCATCACAGGGGTTAACTTATGTATGTAATATGTGTCGCTGATTTAGTAAATCTTTGTACTAAGTCAGTGATACTTAGTATGGATCAGAGGGAGTGTTACTTTTCCAAGTAATGAAACTATGAAAGGCATCAAATTCAGCTATGCAAGGAACACCAAACTTGAATACTGAAGTAACAACACCTACATTCAATCTTGAGGTTAAGGTGATAATTTGGAAAGAGTGGAAATCAGTAAATGGCTCATTGCAGCATGAGTAACAAACTAAAAGCAAAGCTCTCACAGCAACTTCACACAAATCATTCTTAGCATAGCACCCTACAAACATCACGTATAACACATAAGCACGGTTCTCTCACTGCGAAGATAACTGGGCAAATTGCTTGTAAATTAATTTATTACCAGACTCAAGCAGTAAATAGTGAGAGGTGCGCTTGAGGGGCTAGGTCCATATATTGCCTAAAACACTAGGTTCAAACATAAAATAAAAATGTTTCCTGTGTATATAGAATACGTGGAACAAATATGTGAGGTAATAAACTTAAAAAGGAAAAATTGCACAAAGCTCCTTGTGGCTACTGTAGAAGACCACTACCTTGTTTACACGCAAAATATATAATTTTGCAGGTCAATGTCATCAACAGATTATAAATAAAATAGTATTTGCAGGACAGTTACAAATAAATTAAAGCACCACAAGATTCCTACGGTTGCACTCGACAGAGCCAAGCCTCAATATTGATCAATGTACATAGCAAAGTCTCACAGTAGGAAAGGAGTAAGGACCGTACCTTTCTCTTCATTTCCTTAAGCATGTCTTCAAGACCTGCCCTTTCTTCACCAAGAGATTGCAATTGCCTCTGTGTCGACACATCAATTAGTTTTACTAAGCTTGAAAAATTAACTGGGGCCTGCTACATTTTCACTAGCTAACAAAAGGAATGTGTTTTACCAAGCTTTGTTTAAGGGCCCCAACAATAGCATCTTCGTTCCCATCCAAGGACATGATAGGCCTTGAAATACTTGGTAGTGCAGACTCTATCTGCAACACATAAAATCATTGATCAACAACCTAGGAGAGAAGAACTGAATGGTGATGACTAAAGGAAATGCAACTCATTGCGGATCAAATCAAGAAAGGCAAAATCTCCTAAATCTACATTTTAGTTTAATATAAATGTTAAAACTCTCACCGGTCTTTTGTCAAGAATAGACATCAAGGGGTAGTTCTCCTTCACACCTCGTTCGATCAAAGCATCACTACCAGCAGCTTTCTTGAGATTAGCAGCGAAGAGATTCAAGCGGTCTTGAATGTTTTTGGTAAGGGTGCTTGATTGAGGCCTAGTCCAACGACTTCCAAATTGAGTTCGAAATTGAGAATCTTCACTTGCCTCCTTCTGCAGCATCTCCTCAGTTTGAACAAGCAAGTCCTGATTGACCCTACTCAAATCCCTAAGCTGCTGCAACTCAGCTTCCAGGCCAGCAGGGCCACCGCTTATCTGCACAGCCTCGACATCTTCCTTGAGATCTACAGGTATGCTGATATTACCTTCCAATGATAGAATAGAATCAGGCAGGTCCATCTCCTTGAGCCTGACTCTCGTGATCTCACTAGATTGCTGAAGTTTCTCCGCCTGGGTGCGGATGATGTCATCTACCATCTCTGTGTACTTAGAGAGGGCCTTCATGCTGCCATCAGGCACAAGTGATGAAAAAAGCCTCTCCTTGCTAGCATCCAGAACTTCAGCCAAAGAAGAAGATTTTACAAGAGAAGCTGCAGGCAGAGCGCCCAAAGTAGCAGCATCTGGAACCCGCATCAGATAAACACTATTGTTCTCCTTGATGGCCCTATCCAAGTTGGTTTTCATGTTACTCTCCAGCTTATTGACAGCATCCAGAAGTTGCGCGGCAACTCCCTTAGCTGCCTTCTTGGCATCAGCCAGGGCGCTCATTCCTATCTTTAGGCGCGCGATTTCCTGCGCAATTTCTTCTTTCTCATGAAGATCCAATGCACACCTATAGCAAGCATCAGCATAGAACTGAGCTGCCTTGAGCTGGACATGAGAGACCCATGTCTTGTCGAAGTGCTGACTAAGAGGCGGCGCACAGAGAGCCGCGTAAGCTTCTTCGTAGTATACACCCACCTGAGTACATACAAAACAAGGCAGATAGCACGTATGATATCAGTTCTAGTTATTCTCATCAACACTTTGCAATAAGCAGAAGAAGCTCATATCAAGGCTACAGCCCAAGCAATTAGCACGCATATATGATATCAAGGCAGATAGCACGTTTAACATCGAGGTACATAAAAGCAGAGTAATGCGATATTATGAAAGGGTTATATTGAGATAACATTAGCTTCCTATGATATCAGTTCTAGTTATTCTCATCAACACTTTGCAATATCCAGAAGAAGCTCATAGTATCAACGAGAAGACAGCCCAAGCAAGGAGAGTGTTGGCACGCACGCACCTGGCGTGCGACCTTTGAGCAAAGCGCGTGCGGCTTGCCACCAGCAATGACCTTCTCGAAGAAGCACTCCTGCGCCTGCGCGAGCATGAGCTTCTCGAGCATCCCGGCGCAGTCGGGTGTGACATCGACGGTGGTAGCCCCCGCGGCGACGGCCTTGGCGGCGAGCCCGCTCTCCCTGAGCAGCGCGAACGCGCCCGCGGCGCTCTGGAAGGCGCCGCAGGCGGTCCTGATGCCGACGTCGGTGACGCGATCCGCGGCGAGCGCGATCTGCGAGTAGACGGCGGCGAGGTTGAAGAGCACGGCGGCCCTCTCGAGGTGGAGGGAGGGCAGGCTGGCCTTCTTGCCGGTCTTGAAGGCGTCGTGCCAGGTGAAGGAGAGGGAGTGGACGTGCGCGCGGTCGGGGGAGACGGGGAAGCGGGGCTCGACGAGCGCGAGCGCGCGCGCGTAGGCGAGGAGCGCGGCGCGGCGCTGGTCGAGGGAGGACGGGTCCGGGAGGGCGGGCGCCTCGACGGCGGCGGCGCGGAGGTCGCGCACGGCGCAGAGGTCGTCGTCGGCGGCGGCGGCGTCGCGGTCCGAGTAGGCGGCGGCGATGTACTGGCGCAGCGGGCGGTAGAGGTCGACGGGCGTGGCCTTCTTCTCGTGGATCGCCAGCATGACGTTGGCCGCCATGGGGACGCCGGCGGTGGCCGGAGGGGAGGAGATCGGGGTCTGGATTGCTTCGAGGTGAAGAAATTTGGGGGGAGTTGGAACTTGTCGCGGTGGCGACTGACGGACTACAGATGATAGTACTTCGCCGCGTTGGGGACGCTGGCTGGGTGTGCTCTAAGATTCGTGCACGAGCGTCTGACAGCCACGCGGCACTGTTTAGGCCGGAACTGAGTCATGGTCAACTCTACGCGCACAATCGGTGATAGAAAGAACTGTATTAGCGTGTTGCATAGGAGAAACGAGATACATCGCGTGTATTGTTTCAGTTCAAAAAAACAAACTGGATACATACGGATTTCTAGAACTTGATGAAACCTCGTGAAACCCTACTCCCCTCTGCCGCCTCGCTCCGCCAGCTCCGACGAGAAATTCTCGCGTCGGCAGCATCGCATCGCCGCCCTCGAGCTCCGGATGGCTAGCCGCGGAAGCTCCGCTAGGGGAGGAGGAAGTTTGGGCGGCGGGGACTCGCCGTGCCCACCCGTATTCCGCACGGAGGAGGAGCGGCGCAAATGGGTCCGCTCAGAGGGCGCGCGCAAGCGCAGCGCCCGCCAGTGGACCAACTAGGGGCTCACGCCCCCGGGAAGCTTGCAAGGTACACGCCGGTGGACCAACTGGCGCCGCGAGGAGGCCGACGCCGTCCGGCAGGTCCCGCGAGGCGGCGCGCTGAGAAGAACGCGTCCGTCGCGTGAAGCTGGAGATCGTCGAGCTCGACGCGGAGTAGGAGCTCGACGCGTCCGCCGCCTCGCCTTCGAACGCCACCACCTCCGCCCTCGCGCGTAGAGGCCGCCGGGGCCGAATTTTGGGCAAAATTATCGCGTTGCTGCGATAGTAGTTAATTTAGGTTATTAGTTCGAATTATGTAAAGTTTGATGCTCAATCGGAGCAACAACTATCATCTATATGTGCTTATCAATGAATTCTCCCGGGAGAATTTTAATTTTGTGTTTTTAGTTCTTATGTTACAGTTTCTGTTCTGCGCGACTGCCAAAATCGAACGAACTTACGTTTTCCGGAGACTGAATTTCACTTTTTTGGTTTCCACTTTTTGGGCTCTACTAGAGATGCTCTTAGCCCATTAAAAAAAGCTCAGAGCCACTTTTGCTGATTTGTTTGGTTTCTCTTAATGAAATTCGATGTATCGGCTGGGCTACAAAGTCCATTTTATTTGGTGTCCTGCACCTACCCTATTTTGGTTGTGCTTATACAAGCTCCTCTTGTCTGGTTACAAACTGCTTACCCAGTCAGGTCTTAAGCCATGCCCTCCTCTCCCTTGGTTGCGACCCATGATATTGCGCACATCAATCTTTATTGTCAGCAATGAAGTTTAATGCCTTGATCAGCAAATGTGGTCCATAGAGGTGTTGCTTGTTAATAAACCCGGACGTCAAGATTGCCTTCATCTAAGGATAGTTGACTATGAGCTTGTTCTAGATGTATTCATGCTTCAGGTTGTAGATGGACATGTACGTATGAACAATCTCAGGACCACACAACATGCATGTACTTCCTCAGTTGCATGTTATCATTAAGCACAAAGCAAGTGTCGTTGTCGCTACATTCGAGCTTGCCTTCCTATGTTAGCTTGCATATGAGTCTTCACTTGGTTTTCCATTTTCTGGTGTGGTTGTACAGCTGAAGAATGCTCGCATCAATCCCAAACTTTCCCAGTAAAGTCAAGAACATTGCAAGCAACCTTCTTCATCTTGCCTTCTTTCAAGCCATGGGTAAAGGACACCATCTCGACCAAACAGTTAAGAACGAACTCTAGCAAAGATCGATTCCAAACCATTGAAGGTTTGTGTGCATACAATAATTCGTCATGGACATAAGGGTGGATCATAGTCGAGGACATGCCATTTGTTTTGACAGAGGGAGTGGACAAATAGGGGATGAGCTAACAAGGTTGATCGCCTACACTAGGGTATGAAGAACATCTCTAAGCATTGTACATTAGCGAACAATCTCTACCCAATTCATCAGATCTTAGCTATAAGAGAGCAGGGAGTACTTATAGTGAGAGGAACAACATGTAGCATGGAGGTTGGGGAACCAGGAGCCTCCGACAGCGAACCTGGTTGTACTATTGTCGTTGTGCTCGATGGGGTTCCTGACAGGACCAGCATTGTTGTCCTCGAGGGAGAAGATACGACCTACAATCGAATCCATTCAATCTACCCACATCTACCACAGATTAGGGTCGGAGATGCTTACAACCACCGGATGCTTACAACCATGATCGTCGCAACCAACCTCCCGGACCTAGTCGGAGAGGAATCTCCCGCCATGTTAGTATATTTCGTAGGGTGAACGAGCTCGGAGAGGGGGGAAATGGGGAATTTGGATTTGGTGTTGAGAGTGCCACACCTAAATACGATGGCAAAAGTTTAAGGGCGGTGACCGAATTCTTCCTGCCACTTTTTCGCAGTTCCGCGCATGCTCGCGCCATATTCGTCAGTGGCTCTGCGGGGAAGCCACGTTCTCGATTTTCGGCGAGACGTAGGTGGCTCGCTGAAAATGGCCGATTTGGTTGTTCCTCTCGGGCTTGTCCTAGAGCTGCTTTAAGAATCATGTGGGCCACAATGAGGAGGGAGCCCGGGCAACCAATCAGCCCATTTTCATATCCCTAGATGCGGGCCAAATGGCATGCGAGCTACCGAACGTGCCCTTGACATTTGAAATCGTAAAGCATAGATAGGACTGCACAAACATGCACACGATCTAGCGTGCACACTAGAATTGATGCCGCAAAGTACAATAGTTCAACCTCCAGGAATTATAATACACACACGTGCGTTGAGTGACGACATGTTTCAATCTTATAATTTCTATAGACTTGCCAAATGGCATCATCGTCTTCGAGATCGACTTAGGATTTCATATGAAGAGGCGGAAGAAGATAATCATTGTGAAAGAGTCCCAAAAATGTAATATGGGCTACCATGTGGTGCAACACTCTATCATGCAACTCACATTGCATTATATGTGCCCATGTGGCGATGTTGGCAATGTTGTCATCATGTCATACATTGCTAGTAAACCCAATTCCCAAAGTTTGTCGCACCACAAGGCCCAACTCCATCGACTCCACACAAGAGAGAGCATGTGTCTTGAAAGCAATAGGGACACCTTCCCATTCCACGACCCTAAATACCTTCAACAAAGGCACCACTTCAGCTCAGTGACATACTGAAAGTGCATGGAGCCCCCATGTGTGGTTTTGGTAATTAATGACAATCCCTATGGACTAATGTTTGCATTGAGTTATATTTGTAGGAGTTGTCCATAGGCAATTCTTGAACCATATGTTGGCTTTAAGGTTGCAATAAGAAGAATTTGATGAAGGATATCAAGTGTCAAGTATGTCTTGAAGATGAAGATGAAGTGAGCCATCAAGTTACTTCAGGACATCAACATGTTTGTATTAGGTTGCAATAAGAAGAAATTGATGAAGGATATCAAGTGTCAAGTATGTCTTGAAGATGAAGATGAAGTGAGCCCTCAAGTTACTTCAAGACATCAACATGATGAAGTATGAAGAAATGAAGTGCAAGTTCAAGATGAGCCATCTTGAAGAGATCCTTTGATTGAATCTTGCCATCCATATGGTGATCATGGATATGTGAAGTTGCGCCGAAGAAGAAGCTCTCCCATGGTGGTTTATGGGGGAGCAATCTACAAGACTTCGTCAAGCAAGCACAAGCAAGAAAGGTGTTCCATCTTGTTGCGGTCAAGATCGTCATCATCGAGCTCAAGTGGAATGCGCAAGTATAAGGTTTTCTCTTGATAGGGTTTCTCTCTCACCGGTCTCATAGTGTAGTTGGAGACCGGTTTATAGTTTACTTGCCGTACTATCAAGAGGGCTCTCGAGTGAGTAACTCGATTGTATCCTTCGGAGAGCTCAAACCTTTGCATCCTTGCATCATCTTTCTTGGTTGTTATTTGTATCTTATCCATATGGTGTTTTAGAGCTTGTGCTTATTCTCATGACAAGTTCTAGTTCATCGAAAACGGATTCCGCATGAATCACTTGTTGCGTTTTCGATATTGGAGTTTTTCTCGGTTTCTCGTATTGAGAGGTTTCACTCTAAAATACATAGAAAAACCTACCCCACTTGTTCTTAAGCTTTTCACTCTTTGTGGGGTAGCTCTTGTCATCTTCTTTACAAAAAAATTGGTTTCACCCAAATCCGAGTTTCCTAACTCAACTTGTTGCATTTTCAAGATTGGAGGTTTTACCGGTATGTCTTTTTTAGATAGGTCAAACCTTTCATCATTTGTTTCTATCCTAACTTACTGGACTATGATGGTTCCCTGCATGATCTTGTAGAGCTTGTTACTAGCTTCGAAACGAGCCCAAGATCATCAAAATCGGAGTCCGGATGCAAAAGTTATTCAAGTTTCCGTGAAGCAGTTTTTTGGCCGGAAGTTGGCCGGAAGTTCCGGTGGCCGGAACTTCCGCCCTACTTCCGCTGAACTTCCGGAAATGACGAATCTGCACGCAGAAAACATACCGGGAGCATTCCGGGGGCGCCCTACTTCACCCGGAAGTTGGCCGGAACTTCCGGGGGGCGGAAGTTCCGCCCCAAATGACCGGAAGTTCCGGTTTTGACGAGTTTTGTGCATAACGGGCAGATTTCTCTTGCCCTATTTAAGGGGGTCTTCTTCCCCAAAGTTCCCCATCCGTTTGAGCTCGTTTTTGCCCCCATTGTTGACCTTCTTTGAGCTTGCTATCTCCCTCTCCCTCCCATGAATCTTGCATCTATTTGAGAGAAAGATAGAGGAGATCTAGATCTACATCTTCACCAATCAAATCCCTCTCTTTGTGAGGGGAATCCACTAGATCTAGATCTTGGAGAAATTTGGTGTTCCTCCTCCTATTTGTTCTTCCTCTCTTATTCCCCCCATAGCTTTTGTAGCTTTGTTGGAATTTGAGAGAGAAGGACTTGAGCATCTTTGTGGTGTTCTTGCCATTGCATTTGGTGCATCGGTTTGAGTTCTCCACGGTGATTCGTGGTGGTGAAAGCAAGAAGGTTGTTACTCTTGGGTTCTTGGAACCCTAGACGGATTCTAGGCCTTTGTGACGATTTGTTGGGAGCCTCCAATTAAGTTGTGGATGTATGCCCCAATCTTTGTGTAAGGCCCGGTTTCCGCCTCGAAGGAAATCCCTTAGTGGAACCGTGACCTAGGCCTTTGTGGCGAGGGTCACCGGAGATTTAGGTGAGGCGCCTTCGTGGCGTTCGGTGTGTGGTGTGAGTACCGCATCTTGGGGTGAGGCCTTTGTGGCGTTGGTGTGCATCAAGCAACCACACCTCAAGGTGAGCCTCTTGTGGCGTTCGGGAGCACTAAGCAACCGCACCTCTCCACCGGAGATTAGCACTCGCAAGAGTGTGAACTCCGGGATAAATCATCGTCTCCCGCGTGCCTCGGTTATCTCTATACCCGAGCTCTTTACTTATGCACTTTACCTTGTGATAGCCTTCGTGCTTGAAGTTATATATATCTTGCTATCACATACTTGCTTGTATTGCTTAGCATAAGTTGTTGGTGCACATAGGTGAACCATAGTATATAGGCTTTGGGCTTGACAAAGTAAACGCTAGTTTTATTCCGCATTTGTTAAGCCCATCTCGTAAAAGTTTTAAATCGCCTATTCACCCCCCCCCCCTCTAGGCGACATCCGTGTCCTTTCAATTGGTATCAGAGCAAGGTCTCTCATTCTTAGGCTTCACCGCCTTGAGAGTAAAGATGTCGGCTAGAGGATTAGTGCATGATAACACTCTTATATTAGATGGCACAAATTATGATGTTTGGAAAATTTGCATGCTTAGTCATTTTCGGGACATTGACCCTCATATGGAGAAAATTGTAGATATAGGTTTTTCTCCTCCTATGGATTCACAAAATCTATCATTAGAGGATGAGAAAAATTTATATCTCAATTCTCAAGCTTCTTATGTTCTTATGAATGCTTTGAGAGATGTAGGTCTTTTTCCATACTTGCCTTTTTGGAGCGCTCATGAGTTATGGACAAAAATTCAAGATAAATATGATGTGTCCAATATTATTAAGGATGATTGCATTGCTTCCACTTCCGGCCGTGATGAGTTCTCATCTTCATCCACTTCACCAAAGTGTGTCAAGACACAAGGTAATGATATGGTGAGTGGTGATGAAAATTGCAATGTTGATTTTGAGCTTTCTATTAATGATTCTTCATCTCTATCTCATTGCAATGTTTCATCTACGGACTCAAACACATCTAGCACTAGAAATGATTTACGTGCTTGTGTTGATAGTCCTTGCATATCATGTGTAAGTTGTTTGAAAAAATCTAATGATGATATGCTTGCATTGTCTTGTGGCCATGATAAAAATGATTCTATTTCCTCTAGTTGTTGTGTGTCTAACAATGTAGAGGAAACCAAAGATTCTATTGGTCAAGACAAGATCTTGAAAGGAGCCTCAAGTAACTCCTCATCTTTATCTCACGGTCCTCATATATGCCTTATGGCCAAGGGTTCCACGGTACCTCCTACCATGGAACCTAATATGTCTCGTGGTGATAAGGATGAGGATGAATATGAAGAAGAGGATTGGGTTGTCTCTCTACGCGATAAGGGTAAGAGCGTATTCAAGGTTATTTGCAAAGATAAAATTGCTAGTACTCACTTCTTTGAAATCTTGACTACCGCTATTGAGAGCCAAAAAATTATTTGGATGCATGAGAACACCATTGATAAAAAGGGTGCTCTTGAACGAGAGTATGCCAATGATGTAGCATCCCTAAAGAATGATCTTGAAGAAGAACAAGAGACCATAGCCTCTCTTGAAGAGCAACTTGAAACCCTTGAAGTGTCTCAAAATGAAATAGTTTCTAAACTCACTAAGGAAAGAGACCATGCTAAAGCTCAAGTAAAAATGCTTAAAAAGGAAAATCGCAAAGTTGGTGTTGGTCATGATAAACTTGTTAAGGATCTAGATGATCTAGACAAGGCCCACAAGGTCTTGGAGAGCGAACACTCTATCCTCACCAAGTCCCATGAGCAACTTCAAGCTTCCTATTTAAAAGAGCATGCTATGTTACCCTCTCTTCTTAATATGTCTTGTGATGATGCTTGTGCTACTAACTCTACTTCTTGTGAAGCATCTATCTTGAAGGAGAATGTTGAGCTAAGGGCTCAACTTGAGTTGCTAACTAGAAATTATGGGAAATTGGAAGAAAATCATGGAAAGCTTTCTAGCTCCCATGAGGATCTTCTAGCTTCTCATGATAGGCTAAAGTTAGCTCATGAGGCTATCATATCAAAGGCAACACCGTGTGAGCCTCATGTGGATACTAGCACTACTACCCAAAATGCTATATTGCCATGTGCTAGTCCTAGTAATTCATCCACTCATAGTATTGCTAAATCTTGTGATGAATTATCTTCCTTGCCTTGTTGCCATAACAATGAAGGTTCTACTTCCTCTAGTACTTGTGTTATTACTAACCATGTAGAGGAAATCAAAGAGCTCAAGGCCCAAGTCACTTCTTTGAAGACCGACTTGGTAAAGAGTCATGAAGGGAAATGCAAACTTGACACGATGTTAAGTGTGCAACAATCCCCCAATGACAAGAGTGGACTTGGATTCAAATCCAACAACAAGAACAAGTCCAAGAACAACAACAACAACAACAACAACAACAACAACAACAACAACAACAACAACAACAACAACAAGGGCCAAGTACAAGTCAAAGACCCGGCCAAGATTGTTTGCTTCAAGTGCAAAATTGAAGGGCACCATGTTAGATCTTGCCCTTTGAAGAAGAAGCAAAAAGGGAAGCGGCCTCAAGCTCAAACTCATATTCAACCTCAAGTTGAAGAAATTCCACTTCCCAAGAAGAATCAAGCCAATGCTCCCATTGTGGAGAAATCTAGTGAGAAGAAGGAGAAGAAAAGAACTTGCTACATATGCCGTGAGAAGGGCCACATCTCCTCTTTTTGCACTATTGGTACCTCATCCAACTCTATCTCCATTGATGATGTTTATTCTCTTCGTAAGGATGAGGGTGGCAATGTGTTTGCCAAATATGTTGGTGCTCAAAGTGGTGTCAAGAAAAGAACCATTTGGGTTGCCAAGCCTATTGTGACTAACCTCTTAGGACCCAACTTAGTTGGGGACCAACAATCCAAAACTTGATCAATAGGTGCTTGTTGGAGGGCATTGGAGACTTGGCTACATCATGAAGAATTAAGGGATCTTCATCATTTATATTATCTCAAGCCAAGTCTTTTGGTTATCTTACTTCTATCATACACCCAATGTTCCTCCTTGCGGTAACATGTGCTCAACTCATTTATATTGAAAGTTACTCGCCCCTTTGCATGTGTTAGTTTTGTTCCTAACATGTGTTTGTATATGTTGTGCATCCTACTTGTTTTTCTTGAGAAATCAATTCTATGTATGTTAGGTTGCACACCATGTATTTGTGCCTGTGTTGGAGCCTCTTTGCATCTTGTTGTATCTTATATGGCTCTTATGAGAGATTAATGGACTATAACATTTTGGGGGAGTGATATGCCTTTAGGAATTTCACAATCCTAACAATGTGTGTACATGAGGAATATCACTTAGAATTGATATTGCAAGATTATCTAGTCTCTATGTGGTAAGTCATCTTCATGAGAAATTCAAATTCTAATGTCCATTAATATCTCTAGTTGGATCTTATTTGCCTCTTGTGAAAATAAATTCCTTATCACATTATGGGGGAGTAATAAGCTTTGTGCATATTACAAGCCTAGGAAATGTGAACATTTGAGGTTGTGTCACATAGAATTGATATTGTAAATTGTCTCTCATATGTGACATGTTTTCTCAAACAAGTTCCAATTTGCTTAAATGGCTTCATTGCTAATATCTTTGTGGATCTTATTTGTGAAAGTTTTTCTTGGCATGGTTTTTCACAATGTGTCCCTCAATACATTTTTGGAAAACCATGTGCTTCAAGTCATACTATTAATTGCTTTGCATGTTGGTATGAATGCTATTAATTGCTTTGCATGTTGGTATGAATACTATTAATTGCTTTGCATGTTGGTATGAATACTATTAATTGCTTTGCATGTTGGTATGACTAATTGAAGCTATCAAGAAACTCTCTTTGCATGATGGTTAACTCTTATCTTTTACCATATGCTTTATTTGGTGTAAAAATGATCTTACATATACTTACAAACTACCACCGGAAAATATTTCCTAATACCTCTTGTCCTAGGACAATTGGCAATCTATTATTGGGTAGAAATTTATTGATCATATTTACATTGGCTCTTGTGTTTAAATTGTCTTATTTATTGCCATGAATGTGTTGTGCTTTGACTCCCATGTGTCTTCCTTGCATCTTATGGATCTAATTTGTCTATTCAAACTTTCTTAGCATTTTAGTAGATTTAGGTAGCGTGATGATCCTAGTTGTGTGCATTTAGTATTCATATGCAAAATCCTAGATAATGCACTAATCTTGGGGGAGCTCTCCTATATTTGTTAGAATGCTTAACATCTCTTGATCTTTATAAAAAATTTGGTTTTGGGAGTCATAAATTTTCTTTTTGGTACTTTGTGCCATCATAAAAAGTGTCGAGGGTTTGGTTTATTTGTTGGAACCTTGCTCTCTTGGGAGTTGGTTATCTCATTCCATTGTGTTTAGGCTTAATTAGCTTCTTATTATGAGATAAGTCTTTAGAGTAAATCTTGTGTTGATTTGATTCTTTGATATAATTTGGGCAACCATTGTCTCTTGATTTATTTTGTGTTTTGTCCAAATTGTATCTTCCTTTGGTTCTTGAAAGTATTGTGCATGCATATTTAATATATGTATATCTTATGGCATGTGTTACTTTCTTTGATCCAATATATAGGGTAAACTCCATCAAATCCTAATTTGATTAAGATGTGCATGAAATTCAATTTCATATCTATATGCACATAGTATTGTGGAGTTCGTCCTATATGTTGTAGTGTGTCTAACTACTTCGGACCCAATTAGTTTGGGGACCATTTTGTACTTACCTTTGTGTTAGGTACAATGGATATGCATTGGATGCTTGTCTCTCTCTTGGAAAGAAGTGGTGACTCAATGGTAACTTGAGGCAAGCTAGGATGGTCAACGAACACATATCTACTACATCCACACCAATGCTATCTCGGTAACAAGTATCTTCTCATGCATACTTTTCTTGTATCCAACCTTATGGTTGCATCTTGGCATGAATCTCTTGATTTGCAAATGTTGTGCTTCTTGCAAAAGTCTTAATGAAACCTCTTTATTGTGAATGTGAGTAATTTGAGATGAGTGCATTTGTTGGGAAGTATTTTAAATCATGCTCATGATTCATCCATCCCAACTATGCCTATCTAGCAATTTTGTTGCATATCAATTCCTCAAGGCTCTCACATGTGCAATATAGATGAAAGTGCAAATTTAGTTACTTCTTTTGGTATCCCCGTTTGTGATACTTGTTACCTTTCTCAAATGCATCCCAACTATCTTCTATCCCTTGTTGATATTTGTGATGTATTTTAGTTGTTTGTGGTTGAAGTTCATGAATGTACAATAAGATAAAATTGAGCCTTTGGCCATGCTATTAAGCAAAAATTCTTATTGGTATATTGCATGACTTCGTCTTGGATATCATACTATTTTTCTTGCGTATCTATTTTATGTGTGCATGTTTCTTTGTGGATAAATATCTTTGTGATATTGCCCACTTAGAGAAACTTATACACATAAGAGATGATACATCTCCTTTTGATATCTTATTTATTTATTGCGTGTTGATTGGTCATGCTAAGCAATATAATTCATTGAAGACTATGATGATGCTTTTTGCTCATCCTTGTAATAGTCTTATAATATGCTTTATCATGCCTTTCACATATCCTCTTGGTTGAGCCTTTTTATTATGGTGCCTCTTACTTGTTGCTCAACTATTTGTTTGTTGCAAGTGTTAAGCTTATTTCTCTATCTATGATCTATTCCAAATGTTTGTGTTTTAAATGGTAATGAGGGAGTGAGGATTCCATGTTATGCATATTGTATTCAAATACAACATTTTAATTTATGCATGTACCTTGGGGAGCTTCCTCATTTAATTTAGAGCACTATCTTTTGGTGATCATTAGAGTTTGATTCACTTGGTATATTTTGTTTTTGAATGATATTATGGGAGTGATGATTCCATGTTTGTGCACTTTATACTCCAATGCAAATTGTCTTGTTTTGTGCACAAACCTTGGGGAGCTTCCTCATATTATTTAGAGCAATCTTCTTGATCTTATCATAATATCTATCTTTCTTTTGGTATCTTCTCTGTGGTTCATTTGGTTGCTTGCTTCATTTGTTGAAGCTTCTTGACTTTGTTATCTTTTTGCAATCTTTGATCCTATCTATGGTGTGATTCCTTCCGAATATTCGTAATTGGATATGTGCATTTGATTCCACTCAAATTATGAGAAATGCACACGCTATGGAGGAACTCTCACTATATTGGCCTTCTAAATTTTTCACCCATTTCGGCAATTGGTGCCAATGGGGGAGAAGTTTGGAGGGTTTAATGGAATTTGGTTATGTCTTTGCTTTGTGCTTAAGCATGTGCCTTTATTGCATTGCATCTTGTTGCTTTGCATAGTTGAATAGTTAGAGGAAACTCCACTAGGCTTTGAATGCCAATATATGCAATGAAAGTCAAGATCATTCACACATGCATATATTATGGGGGAGTTTGCTCTATATATTCAACTT
This sequence comes from Lolium perenne, assembly GCF_019359855.2. Lineage (NCBI taxonomy): Eukaryota > Viridiplantae > Streptophyta > Magnoliopsida > Poales > Poaceae > Lolium > Lolium perenne. The sequence goes on from NC_067244.2 coordinate 130,448,987, forward strand.
GTTTGTTACATCAATTCCTTATATAAACCCTCTCAAAGAGATTGTCATCCATTACCAAAATGGGGGAGATTGAAAGTGCATGGAGCCCCCATGTGTGGTTTTGGTAATTAATGACAATCCCTATGGACTAATGTTTGCATTGAGTTATATTTGTAGGAGTTGTCCATAGGCAATTCTTGAACCATATATTGGCTTTAAGGTTGCAATAAGAAGAATTTGATGAAGGATATCAAGTGTCAAGTATGTCTTGAAGATGAAGATGAAGTGAGCCATCAAGTTACTTCAGGACATCAACATGTTTGTATTAGGTTGCAATAAGAAGAAATTGATGAAGGATATCAAGTGTCAAGTATGTCTTGAAGATGAAGATGAAGTGAGCCCTCAAGTTACTTCAAGACATCAACATGATGAAGTATGAAGAAATGAAGTGCAAGTTCAAGATGAGCCATCTTGAAGAGATCCTTTGATTGAATCTTGCCATCCATATGGTGATCATGGATATGTGAAGTTGCGCCGAAGAAGAAGCTCTCCCATGGTGGTTTATGGGGGAGCAATCTACAAGACTTCGTCAAGCAAGCACAAACAAGAAATGTGTTCCATCTTGTTGCGGTCAAGATCGTCATCATCGAGCTCAAGTGGAATGCGCAAGTATAAGGTTTTTTCTTGATAGGGTTTCTCTCTCACCGGTCTCATAGTGTAGTTGGAGACCGGTTTATAGTTTAGTTGACGTACTATCAAGAGGGCTCTCGAGTGAGTAACTCGATTGTATCCTTCGGAGAGCTCAAACCTTTGCATCCTTGCATCATCTTTCTTGGTTGTTATTTTTATCTTATCCATATGGTGTTTTAGAGCTTGTGCTTATTCTCATGACAAGTTCTAGTTCATCGAAAACGGATTCCGCATGAATCACTTGTTGCGTTTTCGATATTGGAGTTTTTCTCGGTTTCTCGTATTGAGAGGTTTCACTCTAAAATACATAGAAAAACCTACCCCACTTGTTCTTAAGCTTTTCACTCTTTGTGGGGTAGCTCTTGTCATCTTCTTTACAACAAAATTGGTTTCACCCAAATCCGAGTTTCCTAACTCAACTTGTTGCATTTTCAAGATTGGAGGTTTTACCGGTATGTCTTTTTTAGATAGGTCAAACCTTTCATCATTTGTTTCTATCCTAACTTACTGGACTATGATGGTTCCCTGCATGATCTTGTAGAGCTTGTTACTAGCTTCGAAACGAGCCCAAGATCATCAAAATCGGAGTCCGGATGCAAAAGTTATTCAAGTTTCCGTGAAGCAGTTTTTTGGCCGGAAGTTGGCCGGAAGTTCCGGTGGCCGGAACTTCCGCCCTACTTCCGCTGAACTTCCGGAAATGATGAATCTGCACGCAGAAAACATACCGGGAGCATTCCGGGGGCGCCCTACTTCACCCGGAAGTTGGCCGGAACTTCCGGGGGGCGGAAGTTCCGCCCCAAATGACCGGAAGTTCCGGTTTTGACGAGTTTTGTGCATAACGGGCAGATTTCTCTTGCCCTATTTAAGGGGGTCTTCTTCCCCAAAGTTCCCCATCCGTTTGAGCTCGTTTTTGCCCCCATTGTTGACCTTCTTTGAGCTTGCTATCTCCCTCTCCCTCCCATGAATCTTGCATCTATTTGAGAGAAAGATAGAGGAGATCTAGATCTACATCTTCACCAATCAAATCCCTCTCTTTGTGAGGGGAATCCACTAGATCTAGATCTTGGAGAAATTTGGTGTTCCTCCTCCTATTTGTTCTTCCTCTCTTATTCCCCCCATAGCTTTTGTAGCTTTGTTGGAATTTGAGAGAGAAGGACTTGAGCATCTTTGTGGTGTTCTTGCCATTGCATTTGGTGCATCGGTTTGAGTTCTCCACGGTGATTCGTGGTGGTGAAAGCAAGAAGGTTGTTACTCTTGGGTTCTTGGAACCCTAGACGGATTCTAGGCCTTTGTGACGATTTGTTGGGAGCCTCCAATTAAGTTGTGGATGTGTGCCCCAATCTTTGTGTAAGGCTCGGTTTCCGCCTCGAAGGAAATCCCTTAGTGGAACCGTGACCTAGGCCTTTGTGGCGAGGGTCACCGGAGATTTAGGTGAGGCGCCTTCGTGGCGTTCGGTGTGTGGTGTGAGTACCGCATCTTGGGGTGAGGCCTTTGTGGCGTTGGTGTGCATCAAGCAACCACACCTCAAGGTGAGCCTCTTGTGGCGTTCGGGAGCACTAAGCAACCGCACCTCTCCACCGGAGATTAGCACTCGCAAGAGTGTGAACTCCGGGATAAATCATCGTCTCCCGCGTGCCTCGGTTATCTCTATACCCGAGCTCTTTACTTATGCACTTTACCTTGTGATAGCCTTCGTGCTTGAAGTTATATATATTTTGCTATCACATACTTGCTTGTATTGCTTAGCATAAGTTGTTGGTGCACATAGATGAACTCTTGCTTAGAATAAGTTGTTGGTGCACATAGGTGAACCATAGTATATAGGCTTTGGGCTTGACAAAGTAAACGCTAGTTTTATTCCGCATTTGTTAAGCCCATCTCGTAAAAGTTTTAAATCGCCTATTCACCCCCCCCCCCTCTAGGCGACATCCGTGTCCTTTCACATACTCACCACAATAGCCACTCTGACGTCTTCCCTTGGGTGATCAAACTTGTTTTCGTCTCTTTGTGATCCACGGAGGGAAGAGGGCAACTACGAGATTTTGTGAGGACCTAAGGTCACTCCCGAGTACCAAGCGAATGCCCCCTAATCCAGCCAACACGGTCCCCCTCTTCCCCTCTGTCCGGCGGCAACACCGACAAATAGAGGAGTGGGGACCCATCCTCTTTCATTGTTTGATTTTTGTAGGCCTATTTTCCTTTGTTTTTGTCCCCCTAGCGGCATCGACGAGGTGGAGGCGGCGATGGCATGTTGGAAAATTTTCTCTCCGGCCACAAACTACCTCGTGGGCGTTCGATTCGGAGTCAACGAAGGGCCTGTGAGGGTTTGCGTTGCCAGATCTGTTGGTTATCTTTGGATCTTGGCAATTGGTGTGTCTATCAAGGGGACTTCTTCTAGCTTGGGATTTCCAGATCGTCAAGGAGCTTCATCGACTGTTACTTCTTCCTCTTTGTATCTGGGATGGATGTGGTCTTCTAGACCCGTTCAGCAGCTTCCTGTCTGCAACCAACAACGTTAGGCCAGCTTAGGGAGGAGCGGTAGCGGTGGCGCGCCATCGACACGGTCTGGAGGTTGAAGATGAATGACATCTTAAGGATTTTATTGTATGTTTTTTTTTTCTTAAGATGCTTTGTACTATCATATGTTTATTTTAACGCTAGGTCCTTTTCGCAAAAAAGATCCACGTTTAATAACTGGAACCACAGGGCTTGACGTATGTGCCTATCATGCCGAGCAATGAGCAGAACAACATTTTCCACCATCAATCCTTAATAATCAGGACCACAAAAAAAACAACCCAGTAAGGAGCAGTGTGGGGAGTATTAACGCCTCACTTCGGCTACGTATATGACCCTCCATGATGTCAACACCCGGATTTTTAAGTCCAGATGCCTATTATGCCATTCCTCGCAATCCCAGGAATATTGTTTTTGCGAGACATAACAGATTGATATCACAGAACATCATTCATTACAACATCATAATAGTCTTACAATTAAAAGGATCACATGATCCAGTCTCATTACAATAATAGTTGATCTATTGATCAATTACAAAACACATAGCGGAAGCGAAGTAGCGGTTGTGGTCCATCTGTTCCACAGGCAACTATTGATGTCATGAGTGGTCCTAGTTGTCGTAGACGTCCTGCTGTCCTTCTTCCTGGTTCTGATACTCCTCTTCATAGTCTAGCCATTTGAATAGCCAGGGACAAAGCCGTGAGTACTTTAAAGTACTCACAAACTAATACTAATGTAAGTACTATCAACTATGGTAAGGGGGTGCTAAGCTCTAGTTTCATTTGCATAAAGCTAGTTTTATTTCATAAGCACTTTAGTAAACAAAACCTCTTCATTTTCTTAACTCAAGTGGGAACATTAGTGTCATTCCCACAACTCTGTTGTGATTCAAAGTAAAAGTCACCTTTCAAATTCAAGTCACAAGTCACCATTCATATTTTTGGAAAAGTTCTGATGACGGAATAGTATGCCATTTCCAACTGTCCATGACCGCGGACGCGGCTATTCGAATAGGGTTACACTCTGCAGAGGTTGCACACTTGTGCCACAATAACTGCAATAGTTCGTCAGGGGTAACTGGCCCTGATTTATCGCACGCAGTGCGCGAACTACCAATCATAACCTTTCATTTATATACCCTAGTATAGGCACCTCTCCCCATGAGCTTGGCCTCCCAGTGAGGACCAACAGTCAACCTGGGAACTGCACAGGGCTTGGGTCTGACATTCACCTCATTTCACGTCATTTCACTTTTAGTGGAGGCAGCCTTGGCATAACCCCTATGACGCTTGTTCAGAGGGAACTCATACTAAAATACATAAGTTTCCAGTTAAGCCCTACTCAGATTCAGGTATTGTGGGGGGTACTCAAGAATTGGAATGGTATCGCATCCGAACCCAACCATCAGTTTTTGTAAAGTTCACCATGTCATTCACAGGTCATATTCACCTTCAAAATCTTTCAATAGAATGACTCATCATTCCAAGGTTTTCAAAGTCATTGGTTTTCACAAGTTCCCATCTAGAGTAGTCACTTTTAGTTTTAGCACTAGCAACTAGTCATGAGGGGTGCTAACTAGCTTATAGCTTTCTAGGCTAAGGGTGATGCTCTTGTACTACTTGATACGTCTCCGACGTATCGATAATTTCTTATGTTCCATGCCACATTATTGATGATATCTACATGTTTTATGCATACTTTAAGTCATATTTATGCGTTTTCTGGAACTAACCTATTGACGAGATGCCGAAGGGCCAGTTGCTGTTTTCTGCTGTTTTTGGTTTCAGAAATCCTAGTAAGGAAATATTTTCAAAATCGGACGAAATCAACACCGGAGATCTTATAATTCCCGGAAGCTTCCAGAGCACCGGAGAAAGGCCAGAGGGAGCCAGGGGGGCCCCACCCCACAGGGCGGCGCGGCCCAGGGGGGGCGCGCCCCCCTAGTGTGTGGGCACCCCGTGGCCCCTCCGACTCCGCCTCTTCGCCTATTTAATCGTCCTTGACCTAAAACCTCGACCCAGTTCGACGAAACCAGAGAAAACCATCCAGAGCCGCCGCCATCGCGAAACTCCAATTCGAGGGACAGAAGTCTCTGTTCCGGCACGCCGCCGGGACGGGGAATTGCCCCCGGAGTCATCTCCACCGCCGTCTCCACCGCCATCTTCACCGCCATCGCTGTCTCCATGATGAGGAGGGAGTAATTCACCCCCGGGGCTGAGGGCTCCGCTGTAGCTATGTGGTTCATCTCTCTCTTTATGTGATCTAGTTGAATATCATCTATGTGCTACTCTAGTGATGTTATTAAAGTACTCTATTCCTCCTGCACGGTGTAATTGTGACAGTGTGTGCATCGTGTAGTACTTGGCGTAGGTTATGATTGTAATCTCTTGTAGATTATGAAGTTAACTATTGCTATGATAGTATTGATGTGATCTATGCCTCCTTCATAGTGTGATGGTGACAGTATGCATGCTATGTTAGTTCTCGGTGTAATTGTGTTGATCTATCTTGCACTCTAAGGTTATTTAAATATGAATATCGAATATTGTGGAGCTTGTTAACTCAGGCATTGAGGTGCTCTTGTAGCCATACACAATTAGTGGTGTTCATCATCCAACAAAAGAGTGCAGAGTAGTCCTATTATGTGATCATTGTTGAGAGTGTCCACTAGTGAAAGCGGGATCCCTAGACCTTGCTTCCAAGCATCGAATCTCCGTTTGTACTGTTTTGTTGCATGTTTACTCGCTGCCATATTTTATTAAGATTGCTATTACCACTCATACTCATCCATATTACTTGCATCTCACTATCTCTTCGCCGAACTAGTGCACCTATACATCTGACAAGTGTATTAGGTGTATTGGGGACACACGAGACTTCTTGCATTGTGATCGCAGGGTTGCTTGAGAGGGATATCTTTGACCTCTTCCTCCCTGAGTTCGATAAACCTTGGGTGATCCACTTAAGGGAAACTTGCTGCTGTTCTACAACCCTCTGCTCTTGGAGGCCCAACACTGTCTACAAGAATAGAAGCTCCCATAGACATCACTACTCCATAACTAAACCAAGTGAATCATGAATCAAAAATAAACCTTGATAAACCAAAGTCAAAACTTGTAAGGTAAAAACTTGGGATAGGATCATTAAGCATAAAGTAATATGTAATGGTGCCTTGCCCTTGGAGAGCTTTGCACTAGGGCAACTTGCAAGAATATTAGCTTGCCTTGGTTGGGGTAGTGATCAAAGTTCTATTCCTCTTCTTCAAAGTAGACTTCCTCCTCCTGATAGTCTCCGGCACTAACGTCTATAAACGAATACGAGGATACAATCACCAATAATACTTAAGTAGACTAATTAGCCTTAGTGGCTCACTCAAGATGATCTAGCATCATCACTTTGCATTGCTACCCAAAAATTATGCTAGGGTTTTCTTACTTAGTGTTAGGAAAATAATTTCCTCTCATTGAAATGTGGATTAGGGTTTCTCTTTAGTTTGGAGAAATAATTTCCTCTCATTGAATCTTGTTAAGATTTAATCTCCTCAAATAACAATGTATGGTCACATGTTGACCAAGGTCAACACTTCACACTTATTATTTGAGAAACATGATTTAAATGAGGTTCTATACCTCATGCAATTTAATCCTATTTGATTTAATATCCTCAAGTGAGCAAATATGAGACCATGCAACAAGGTTCATCACATTACTTCATAACACTGGGGAAGATGATTTAAATGAGGTGCTACACCTCATAGATTTGAAATCCTAATTTTTAAATAGTTTAAATGGGCTAGAATTTGACTACATAGCCAATATTTTGCTCTAGCCCATGATCATACAAACAACTAGGCTATGTTTTTATATAAACAATTATGGTACTTGAAAAGTGAATTATGAGAGGTGGAATCACCTCAAAATCATTTATGGTTGATTTTATAAATTTATTTGAATTTGGAAAACCTTCTGACTTGTTATTTTTATCATTCACATTCTACAACAGATCTTGGTTTGAAACCAGTGGGGTTGGATAGATCTTTTTATAAGATTTTCAAAAATATAAATTTCACCAAATTTGGTTTGGTGGATTTAAAGTTATTCAATGAATTGGGCATCAGTAAAGAATTTTAGTGAACCAATTTAATTTGAATTCAAATTGTGGGCCTAGGCGGGAAAGCTAAGTGGGCTGGCCCAGTAACGCTTCAGCGCGCCGTAGGCTGCCTGACATGTGGGGCCTACGCATCAGCGGCAGTTAAACGCCGAACCGGTACGCGGTGATACGGGCCGTTGGATTAAAAGGATGATCGACGGCTACGGGCCTCGTCGGAGACGAGCTCCGGCGGGCGCAAACCCTACCGGCGGCCATGGGGGTCCAGGGAGGGGTCTTACCGTAGTCCAGCGGGGTCAGCGAGGCGGGCAACCGACCGAGGCGACGACGGCGAGTCGAGGGAGGGTCGTGGGAGAGGTTGAGGAGGACGGGAGCGTCGCCTCCGTCCAGCTACTGCCGCGGCGAACTCCGGCCAAATTCCGGCGATAGAGCTCTAATTGGGAGGAGGTGCTTAGCTAGCTTGATCAGGGAAGAGAGGGGACGAGAATGGTGTGAGAAATTTGCAAAGGGGAGGTCCCTTTTTATAGGGTCGCGAGGTGCTGCGGGGCTTCCTCGCCGGCGAGGGTGAGGGCTCTCTTCGGGCGGCCAAAGGGCAAGGCAAGGACGCGTGACGGTTCACCACGTCACGATGGGTCTGAAGGACGAGATAGCACGTGATTTTGATGACGGAGGCGTCCTGGCTACGTGCGTGTTCGTGGCGGTGGTTAGAGGACGGGGCCGGTCCAATGAGCATGTCTGGGCGGTTCTCCTGACGAGGGCGGAGCGAATGGAGGTGAAGGGAGTGCAGGGGAAGGACAGAGTGACGAGGGGCGACGCTGTGCCATGCGTGGCCAGGGCGACGCCCATGCCGGTCCTGGCGCGCTCTGGCTTCGTGGGCACGTCGTGGACTGGCAGTTTCACGGCCTCTCCTTGTCCTTGGCGAGTACTAGAGGGGTCAGTGGGTCAAAGCATGCTGGTTTGACATGGTTTTAAGGGCTAAGGAGGGGAGAGAGCAGGTGAGGTGTGACATGGTCATGAGGATGGCATGGCTTGGCTAGGGCTGTGCAATGATTTTTCTGAGGTCAACTCTTGCCTAGTGGTGTTCAGTGAGGTGAGGCTGGTGTGGTTGACAGGGTTAGCATAGCTGGAGAGGGGTAGAGAGTGCACATTTGATTTATGTCAAAGTGCATGTGACATATGCCATGTACTTTGCATAGTTGGGTGTGATGGTGATCATGGCAAGGTGAAGTGATGTCATGGTGAGTGGTTAGAGGTACTAGGCACTATAGATGAGCACAAGAGAGAGAGTGAGGAGGTGGTACATAGTTGGTGGAGTGGTTGTACCCTAATTCTATTCTATGTGCTCCACATATATGACAAGTAAAGGTCTCAAGTGTGTTGAATTTTGACCAAATTTCTTCATGGTTGGGTTTTAAACAAAGTTTCGCATCCATTGGTGGTCTTGGTTTAAAATTTGGAGTTGGTTTGTGAAATTTCAAAAAGTGGAGGGAATCTAGAATCTGATTTGAGGTTGCTACTTTGCATGCTTATATTTAGAGTTTGACTTTGACCCAGCAAGGTTGACTTCGACCAAGTTGTTCACTTTCATGAGGTCTTGGATGAGGTGCAAAGAGTTGAGGTGGTTTAGTTTAAGAATCTCTTAATAAAAGGGCTCAAAGTGGGTAAGATATTAAAAATGGCACAAGTGACCATTATCACATGCAATTTGGAATTTGCATTTCTTTGATTTTTGATTTGATTTTTTCTTGACCCAATTGATGTTGTTGAGTGTTAAAATGGTATAGGGTAGTGATCCAACCATTCACACCAAGTCCTAGGGCTAATTCTCAAATTCACAAATTTGACCATTCCCTCTCATATGCCTCTAGGTAAAGTTTTATTTTCTTTTATTTCACCTTGGATTTGTTATGTTAAGTACTAGATAGGGTTTATTAATGTTTTCAAATCATTGGCACAGTGTAGAATGGCTTAGGTTAGAGTTTTGCAACAATAGCCATAGCCCCATATATGAATCTATTTGCATTTTCTCTTTTTCTTATTTATTTCTCTTTGATCTAAAGGATCATGGTTTAGGGTTTCGTGGGGTTTAGCAAGGGTCCACAACCATTTTGGTGAAGTCAAAGGGCATTGGTCAAGATTTGCATACTAGGGCTATATGCCCACATATGTCTTTTTATTTTATTTTAGTTTCTTCATATTTGATTTATTTGGTTTTGAGAAGGTTAGGGTTTAAGGTTTTGGAAATATGTTCAAAGCAATAAACAAACTATCATGGCAATAACACAAGGATTAGTTAGGAGCACTATGCATAGCATCATAAGTAATAAAAAAATTTGTTGGTTCCAAATTTTGGAAAAAGGAAATTCATTTTCTTCTTTGTTTGAAAATTTGGGATGTTACACATGACTATCATCTCAAAATCATACGGGAGGAACCCTTACTTAAGATCGTGTTTGGAAACTCTAGGAAAAGGAATATGGATTGTGAGTAGATAGTTGTATACATAATTAAACGTGTGATGTGTCATTTTAGTCACAACTTTTGTTTAGTATATTAGTAGGGAACCACAACATAGCCGGGACGGTGGGTATGGGTTGAGGCATACCTGCCGGTCTAAGTTCTAGTCTCCGCACTCGCAACCCAGGTTCTACTCACTAATTCTTCTATACAAAACTGCCAAGGGCTTCGTAGGCATCATTTTTATATGTGGTGGTAATTATGTGTGGGAATTTGAGAAAGAAGTCCATTCCCTTGTTTGGATAGAAGGAATACACAAGCCATAAACAAATGGATGAGAACCTAAGTTATTCTGAATGGTAAATATATTATCTCCAAAAGAATTTACATCCAATTCTCACTCGTCCATGTTATTGAAATGGTGAGAGTTAAATTCCGAACACTCATGCCCAATCTCTCCTAAAATCCCATTCCTCCAACCAGAAAGACGATTTTATATCTCATAAATATAAATTCAGCTCCCTTTCATTATTTTGCTCCAACCAAACAAATTCTAAAACATAGACATAATGAGGTAAAAAGTAAGCCAGCTCGAAGTTCTTCAAAACGAAAAAAAAGTAGGCAGCTCGATATGGGCCATCTACCTGCCTTTCATAGCGAATCGATTTGAGGCCTCTACTCATGATTAACCTGGGACATGGCCCACGTGGTAGTAAAGGACTGAAATTTTGGTTCAGCCAAACCTAGCACAAGGGTTCAGCCAAACCTAGCACAAGGAGTCACAGTTGAGGCTTTTATGTAGATTTCTGAGGTGGAATTATCTTAGGATTCTTACAAATTGTCAACCCCCCCCCCCTCAAACTTCTAAAAAGAATCATAGAGTACTAAATATGTCTAGATTTTGGAGAAAAAATGCAATTGTCTAAAATTAATTTTTGCATAAAAATATGTATTTAGATATATTTTATTGTGTAGATACATCTATTTTTAGACAATTAATTTGAACCATTAGAGTAGGAAAAATCTAGGAAATGAAGAGAAACTCGAGAAATACTCCAAAAAATATGTAAAGCAATGAAGAAAATCCAAAAATAAGGGGATGCCCAAAATAATAAAATAAAATTAGTAGATGCTAATGAAAGTATGGAGATCCTCATAGACCCATTTTTTCTCATTCAAGGAATTTTCTTTATTCCTCTTTCTTGGGAATCACATAAAAACTTCGAGAGGTTTCGGTAAAATAAGGATACATGCTCAAGAAATCATATAGCCTTTAAAATGCAAATATTGACTTCTTTTGCATTCCATGGCTATGTGGTGGATGCAAATATGTTAACTACTTCTATACCACATCAACTGATACAGTTTTCGTTGTACCTATCTACTCACTCTATCCACAAAATTAGGATGTCAAAGATTTTTGTCTAAATTCGGTTATATGTATACACTAAAAAGTGTCTAGGTCGAATTTAGGCAAACATTGCGACATATTTATGGACCGAAGTAATTGTTCTTGTCCATTAGAAAATGACGCAAATGCAAACACACAAGTCTGTTCTAAAAAGGGGCACATCTAGGCCCCTCGAAGGTTGCCGTTAAATAAAATGATGCGAAATTGTTTACTAAACTAAAAGCCACTGGACCAAACATCAAATCAAAACACAGGGAACAATCAACAAGCAACTCCTGAGGATTGCATTGCCTCGAGCCGGGCTATGTGATCCACTTCGTAGGGGCAGTACCTGAATGCTGATATATGCCTGCTCCTCTCCCCAACCGTGCACACCTCCTCCGTCTGGAGGTTCATGGCGAAGAGCCCCAAGCCTGCCAGCTGCGCCAGCACCGCGCCGCTCCGCTCGCCGAACCAGTCGAAGTAAAGCTGGCGGTGCCACCGGAACGGCAGCCCCGGCTCCATCATCGCGGGCAGGATCCTCCCCATGTCGACGCGCTTACGCCGCGTCCAGCCTACTTCCGGCATCAGCACCCAGATCGATATCACCAGCCTGTCCCCGAAGATCATGCTCAGCTCCCCGTCCGCCGACGACGCCAGGAGTTGCTGTTCCTGGCCAGTCCGGAATGTGTGCCTGCGCTGCTGCTGCCACCCAGGGATCTCGATCCTGCCCAGCTGCATTGTGTCGAGGTGGAAGGTGAGGATGCTGCGGTTGTCGCCGCAGAGCCAGTGGGCGGTGCCGCTGAGGATGACAGGGGACAGCCTCACCACCGGACCCAAGCTAGGGCTGGGGGCTTCGATGACTGGGCCCCATGCGCCATCCGCCGGAGAGAAGTTCTGCGCTTGGATGGGACTCCTGCGGAGATCCACGGCGGTCAGCCGGAACCAGCTGGAACCATCATCATCGTCGCCGGTGCGCCGCAGCGCGTAAGATAGGTCGTATACCTCCGGCGGAGGGAGGAAGGCGCGGCGGCCGGTGACGGGATCGTACACGCAGAGGCCGGCGTGCTTGACCGCGTAGTAGTAGTCGATGCTGCGGAGGACGAGGAGCCCGTCGCGCGACTCGACGGGCGTGTAGTCACGGAACACGTCGGGCACGAGAGGGAACGGCGACTCGGCGACAGCGGCCGCGGGGCCCGCGGTGATCGTGGTGAAGAGCGGTGGGCGGGGCCTGGCCTCGCGCTCACAGTGCCTGTAGAAGACGCCGACGAGGCTGGAGTGGGTGAAGCTGCCGCGCGCGGCGGCGCGGTGGCGTTGGAGGAAAGCCGGGGTGAGAATATGGCGGCGGAAAAGCCGGCAGGCGGCGGCGCAGGGGATGAGGGTAGCGGGGTCGCAGAGCTCGAGGATCTCGAGGAGGAGCTCCGGCAGCAGATGCATCTTGACCGTGCTGCTTTGATGTGCCCCTTTACGTCAAGCACAAACGAACACACGTATTCTAACCTGCAGTTTGTGTGCGATCCTATGATAGTCGTAATCCAAACATGTTTGTGTAAAAATCGGATATAAACAGTTCTTTACTTCTAGTTCATGATTTCTATGTTAGATACATCAAGTCTACGACAAGAATTATGAAACGGAAGATGTTTGTGTCCAATTTAAGTTAGGGTTTAACTTTAACAATATTGAGAACTTTTTTTTTTGTTTCAACTTCTCCTCGCTCTCCTCTTCGGCTCCAATGCCACGAGCTTCTCTTCCTCTTCTATACATGAGCTCCCCCATATCTTCTCTTTTGCATCAACCTCGTCGCATCCTTCAACGAGAGCACATCACCCAAGCCTCCATCTCCACCCCAGCGCAATGGCATCCTTCCACCTCCCTCTCCATGTGAACGAGCTATTGTTAGGGCCCCTAGGAGTAGGCTGGAGGGTCGTTCTGCTAGGGTAAGTACAAGATTCGGAGATAACTGTGAAACAAGGGTAACGATAGAGTAAGAAGAATGTGTTGACTAGGCAGTTGGGCACACATTGAGCGTTTTCACCGTGAAAATGGTGAAATTTCCCAATGCCCACTACAAAAAGCTCCCCATACCCAGCGGAATTTTTGAATAGCAAAAGCCATCGTCGACTGCCAAAAGTTTTTTGGCTGGCATATAGTGCTTTCCCGACGACTAGATAAGAAGACAATATTTATGTGCCGTGACTGAGTTCACATCGGCACAAATTGGTGTCGTGGTTGGTAGAAAAGTCAATCACATCACGCTCCCTTTCAGACATTCCTCGCTAATAGGTATGTCCCACCACTGAAACCCTCTTTGACTCCCAACTGTTTATATAGGGGCCACCACTACGCACATATGCCTTATACAAACACACCCACCACTCATTCTCTCCACCAACCTCAATCTCGCCCGGCCGTCCTCCAATCGTTGGTCGCCCCAAGTCAGTGAGCCATGCCTGAAAGGGAGCGAGGTGGTGGCATCGTATAAAATTTCCAAAGTTTTGATCGTCACGAGAGGTCAAGGTTACGAAGAAGCGTCAGATATGTGTGGGGACATATTCATGGATTGCAAAGATGCATATTAGATTAAAACCCATATACCTTTTATATCCATTTTTGTGCCCATCAATTGCAGCTAGTGGTTGTCTCTATTGCCAAGTGTTGTTCCACTATCTTGGACTTTTTAATTATGCAACCATGACTGATATGGGGTTGCCTGATATTCTCAGTAAGCGAGGTGGATGGTGATGAACACAGCGGAGATACACGGTGATAAGTGGATGATAACTTGTATGACGCTGACGACTCTCTCGATCGATCCCTGTCGCCAATGCAACACCTCTCAACCCTACAAGATATTCGCAACTCCACACACTTGCACACGTAGCCGTCGACCACGAAGCGTTAAATTGCAATCTTTTAATCCCCAATGAAACAGCACATCACACAAACTTTCAGTAATAAAACACCAGATCGATGCGAATTGGTGTATAGAATTCAGTAGTATTGCGTAGCAATCAACTATGAAGTAAGGTTTATCTTTAAACGTGGTCTAAACCTAAAAGACACGACTTACAAGCATATATAAAGGTTATTGGATGTCCAATATAGGGTTGGGGTCGAACTCTATCATATCTCTAACTTTCCTAACTTGAAAATCCTATATCTGAAAACTGGCAGAAACAACCATCGACTTGTTTCGGTCAACACGGCTTGTAAGTGACGAACCGGTATATGAGGGCCTACTCATTGGAGAATATATGAAATTATCTTTCCAACAAGTGCTTATTTGCCTGATTTGGAGTTCGTATGAAGAAACCACGTCCGTTTTAAATTCAGAACTTTTGTCTATCCAAACCCTAATCCGAATGATTTTAACTTGGTCGGTAGTGCCACTAGGTGACCTCCTTCCATGGTGCGCCTGCCTCCCGCTCCTCCCTAGCGCATATATGAGATTACCTTCACTGACAGCTTCTCTTCTCTCTCGTGCAATGCTTGTCTCTCCATCGAACCTAATCATACACCAGTGCATAGGCTTAGGTAGTATAACGTTCTCATAAATCAAAGCATTACTATCAACCAGGAAAGAATTCACCTTATAGTAATTGTCAACTAGATTTAATATTTTTTTCCAGCTCAAGCATGTACAATCATCATAATCCATGAGTGTATCCTCATCCTCCTCCCTTTCCTTAGGAAAAGCCTTCCTCGGCTTTGGGTGAGCTAAAAGTGGAAGGAACAAAAAGAACAACGTGTACGCATAATCATATAACATGTTGTATGATTAGAGTGTACACAAGTTATATTTCCATAATTCAGATTGCAACTTAACTTGCATGTATAAGTAAAGCATATAGAGATACCATCAGAATCAGGAACAAATGTATATACAGTCTTATTGTTCAATATTAACTCAAGTGTCCTCACGGAAGATCAATGATAAAATTTGATATAAACAAGGTCAAACCAATCTAGAATATGCAAATATCTATATGTTGGATATCATGCTTTTACTGCGCTACTTTGATATATATTAGAAATAGATATGGAATCATGATCATAACTCACAGTGTATAATATGCAACTTAGTTTGCAAATATAAGTGAAGCATACATCGATAGCATTGAAATTCAGCATGTGTTGGGAGAAACACAAAAGATATGACAAATTTGATTCTACTCTAGAAGAATTAGAACAATCCAACATCAGTAAAGTTACTTTTGTTGGCTGTAATATATCAACTAAAACGGAATCAATATTCATACAATCATAGAAATTATGTATCATCCCATAGCAAAAATACTTCATCACATATCATATAGAACTACAAACAACAAGTTTCAATTCAACAATCTTATCATAAGTAATGCATATGTGATCCACCAGAAATTTCTCATCCATGCTATAGTCACAAATGAGATTAAACATGAAATGACATGCATAAGTGCTAGAATTCACATATGAAATATCAGAAATCTTATCCATAGCACAACGCATACTCATAGGTTCATTTAACATGATGTAAGACACAATATTATCAGGCTGTTGTAAGAGCAAAATTCACACCCCAAGTTTTGTGTGTTTGATGACAACACTTGAGTAATCTCACCGTGTGCCTTGAGTATCATTGTTAGATTTGCAAGAACACGGTGACCTCGCCGGACGCGTCAAGATCGGAAGACTGAAGCGTAGTTGATAGGTTTTCTGGTTTTGTGTGTGTTTAGCGAGGTAACAAAGTTGGAGAGAAAAAGGGAAGAAAACCAGATTTAGCCAGGCCGGTACTACCGGTACCTATAGCGGTAGTACCGCTACCCCTATAGGTACCGCCGTCGGTAC
Source organism: Lolium perenne (assembly GCF_019359855.2). Lineage (NCBI taxonomy): Eukaryota > Viridiplantae > Streptophyta > Magnoliopsida > Poales > Poaceae > Lolium > Lolium perenne. The sequence goes on from NC_067244.2 coordinate 130,464,963, forward strand.
CGCTCTGAGTCTAAGCTGATTCGTCCTCCAGAAACACGTTGCGGTACCTCTGCAGTACCTGGAGCAGTAGTACCGCTCACGAGCGGTAGTACCGCTCAAGGTACCGCTTAGGTACCGTAACCGAGTTACGGTCGTACCGCCCTGGTACCGCCCTGGTACCGCTTCGAGTCCAGTAAGGTTTGGACCCTGTTGCGGTACCTCGAGCGGTACCTCGTGCGGTAGTACCGCTCTGCGTCCTTTGACCAGATCTGGAAGGAATTCGAACTCAGAGCGGTAGTACCGCTTACCCCAAAGCGGTAGTACCGCTTAGGCCAAATCTGGACATAACGGTTGGATTTGGAGGAGCCTATTTAAGGGTCCCTTCTTCCCCAACACGATTTTATCTCTTCCCCCTCTCTCTCCTCCATTGTTGCTGAGCTTAATCCTTGAGGATCTCCTTCCCCATCCAACCAATCTTGCCCAAACTTTGAGGATAGGTGGAGGAGACCCTGATCTATAGTTCTACCAAGAGAGATTTCACCAATACTAGCTATTCCTTAGTGGATCTTGGTGGTAGGGTTCCTTTAGTGGATCTTGTAGAAGAGTTCCTTTGGTGGAGCATTGGAGAGTTCCTTTGGTGGAGCATTGGAAGAGTTCCTATGGTGGAGCATTGGTGATGGGTTCCTATGGTGGAGCATTGGAGATGTGCAGCTATGGAGTCTAGCTTGGTGATGTACTAGATCCATAGGGTGTTGGGAGCATCCTTGTGTGTGGAGCTCGCCCCAATCTTGTGAAGGAATCACCGCCTCGACCGGTGCCTTAGTGGAAGAGGGAGAGCACCTCCGTGGAGCTCTCTCGAGGAAGAGGGTGAGGCCTTCCTTCGTGGTGTGGCCGCCTAGTCTCTTGTGTGAGACTAGCACCTCCTCAACGCAGACGTACTTCCTTTAGTGGAAGGAACTGCGGGAAACAAACCTCGACTCGCCTCGCGCCCCCCGGTTGTCTCGCTCCTTACTCTCATTATCTTGTTGATTCCTTTACTTGTTGCACTCGTCTGATATTCATTGTAGGATCACCCCTATTGCTAAAAGCCACACCTTTACCTTCTGTTGCATAAAACTTGAAAAAGACTAAAACTTGCCGTAGCGCCATTCACCCCCCTCTTGTTCGCTACGATCCATTCAAGTGGTATCAGAGCGAGGTTTTCTTGCTCGGGCTTTACCGCCTAAGAAACGGCCGAACAAGAGGCGGATAAGAATGGGTCACCTTCCCTTGTGCCACCCGCTCCATCATCGCCCATCGATTCCATGACGGCTAAGTTGGATGACCTCAAGAAATTGGAGTCATCCATCGTTGCCCAAATGAAGGCGATGATGATGGAGTTGGTTGTACAAAAACCAAACTCTCCACCAAAAGCAAGTGCCGAGGATCCGCCACCAAAAGCTAACACCCTTCCTCTTGTTGATTTTGTCGCGAAAGCGACAAAAGATCCACAAAAGGAAGGGCTTGGGGATACCGGCACTTCAACAAAAGGGAAGGATGATGACACACCGGTTGAGGAACGTCAAGGGAGTTATCATGCGATGCCACCACCAAATGATTACACCATCAACGTTCCGATACCGATGCCGCATATCTTGTCGCATGGTTCACCACCGTCTCTTGAGTCAAACAACTTTGAGAATTGGCAATTCTTAATGCGTTCACATGTGCGCAGCGCTTCTACCAAGCTTTGGCGTATCATTGAGGAGGGCTATTCACCACGAGATCCCAAGAAATTGACAAGGAGAGATGTGGTGGATGACCAACTCAATGCCACCGCCATCAACATGATTCATATGGCCATCATCCCCAAGGACCGCGCTCATATCCGCTCGCTCAAGACCGCCAAGGAAGCATGGGACAAACTTGAGAAGCTCTTCCTCGGCAATGCAAGCATCCAAAGCTCCCGCTTTGATGAAGTGAACAACATGGCCGACAATTTCGTCATGATTGAAGGAGAGACCCCCGAAGAAATGTATCGGCGCCTCATCGCTCTTGCCGTACAAATGCAAGATCTTGGAGCAACGTTCGTGGATGACCATTGGATCAAGCGCAAGTTCTACAACGCTCTCCTCCCTTATGAGGAAGTGAAGTTGATGGCCATCCGCCAAAACGCCTCCTTCCGTGCTATGACATCCGATGAAGTCCTTAGCGAAGTCATCGCTTTGGACATCTCCAAGAAGAATGCGGAGGATCTTGTTGCTCGCGCCCACAACTCCCGCAAGCCCAACCTTGCATTGAAGATGAAGGTGCATGAAGCTAGTGAAAGTGATGAGGATCCCGTTGAGTGGGGTTCGGATGATCTCAAGCTCAACTACCATGAGCACATGGCTCTCGCCGCCAAGAAGTTTTGGGATGGAAACATGTCCCGAAACACAAGACCAAGAAGATCACGTGATTCTCCAAAAAGACTCTCCAAGAGCCCAAGAGAAGGGACAAAGGGAACAACATGCTACAATTGCAGTGACAAGAATCATTTTGTCGCGGATTGTATGTTTGAGAGAAGAGAAGATCATGGTGGAAGGCTTATCCCAAAGGATAGGTACAATCCACTCTCCAAAGGATTCTCCAAGTTCTCCCCAAGGTCCAATGACGACAAGGTCTCCTCCAACAAGAAGCCTAAAGCCTTCATCATTCGAGAAGAGTACTCCTCCGATGAAGATGGAGAGCATGAGGACAAGCGCTCCAACAAGGAAGGAGATGGAGTGGCCGCCATCGCCATTTCCACTCCCTCTATCTCCCTCTTCGACTCTCCTAATGAGAACCTCGTCACCAACAATGCATGTTGCCTTATGGCAAAGGAGGTCCAAGTGTTTGATATTTGCCATCCACACCCGGAGCATGAAGATGAAGTCAATCGCTTGAAGGCCAAGGTTGATAGACTCCAAGTTCAAGACAATTACTTGGAAGGAATCATTGAAGCTAAAGATGGAGCCAAAGAGAGCTCGCGCAATGAAGGAGGAGTGGCTACCAAGCCAAAGAGAAAGAGGAAGAGGGGGACCAAGAAGAAGAAGAACAAGGAGAACATGGAGATCAACCGTGAAGGGAGCAACGCTAACTCAAGAAGAGATGGAGTACCCAACTCCGCCTCGACGGGTTTCGCCGGCTCTAACAACCCTTCTCACGTTCTTTTTGTTGATTACTATGGACATATTCGTGCTCGCTTTATTGGTCCTCAAAAGGACAATGTTGATTGGACTATTTGGGTTCCCAAACCCCTTGTTACTAACATGCTAGGACCCATTGAAAAATGGGTACCTAAATCCAAGACTTGATTCCTTGTAGGACTATGCTTCCGGTGGCGCTAAATGGGTGGTTGATAGTGGAGCCACAAGTCATATGACCGGAAGCAAGGATATTGTTGTCGACCTCGTGCCTTCTCTCTCTACCGTTTCATATGGCGACAACACGTGCTCTAAGGTATTGGGTCTTGGCAAGGTGGTGGTAACACCCGACATCTCACTTGTGAATGTCCTCCTTGTCGAGACCCTTGGTTACAACTTACTCTCCGTTCATCAAATTGCTCGTATGGGTTTATGCACATTCTTTGATGAACATATGGTGGTCCTCTTGTGGAGCAAGACACTCAATGTAGCTTTTGTTGGATATGTAGAGAACGGTTTGTATGTTGTTGATTTCTCCGGAAAGACAACATCTTCCGCTCTTTGCCTATTCGCCAAAGGTGACAAGGGTTGGTTATGGCATCGCCGACTAGCCCATGTCAACATGAGGACTTTGCAAAGTCTCCACAAGGGTGGCCACATTCTCGGACTAAAAGAAGATGTCTCTTTTTGCAAGGATCGTGTTTGTAGGGCTTGCGTACAAGGAAAAATGCATGGAGCTCCTCACAAGGCCAAGACTATCATCTCTACCACAAGATGCTTGGAGCTCCTACATGTTGATCTCTTTGGTCCACCATCTCATGAAAGTCTTGGAGGAAAGAGTATTGCCTCGTCATCGTTGATGACTATTCACGCTATTGTTGGGTATTCTTCTTCAAGTACAAGAGTGAGACTCAACGGACCATGATGGAGTTTTCCAACCAAGTTCAATGCAAGTACGACAACAAGATTCTCGCAATAAGGAGCGACAATGGAACGGAGTTCAAGAACTACACATTGGATGACTTCCTCGGCGAGGAAGGAATCGAACACCAATACTCCACGCCATATACTCCCCAACAAAATGGGGTCGCCGAAAGGAAGAATCGAACCTTGATCGAAGCCGCTCGAACCATGATGATGGAATACAAGTCCAACTACAATTTTTGGGCGGAAGCTATCTCTACCGCTTGCCATGCTACTAATCGCCTCTACTTTCGCAAAGGTCTTGAGAAGACACCATATGAGATCCTCACCGGCAACAAGCCTAATGTGTCATGCTTCAAGTTCTTCGGATGCAAATGCTACATACTTGTCAAGGACACGCGCCTATCCAAGTTTGATTCAAGAGCTCAAGAAGGAATTTTCGTTGGCTATGCTACGGATTCTCACGCCTATAGAGTCTTCAACAAGTCAAGTGGACGTGTTGTAGATTCTTGTGATGTGACGTTTGATGAAGATGATAGATCTTTGGAGGAGCGAAGTGCTTCTTGTGAGAAAGGAGATGCAATTCCCCCGGATACCTGATACGTCTCCGACGTATCGATAATTTCTTATGTTCCATGCCACATTATTGATGATATCTACATGTTTTATGCATACTTTACATCATATTTATGCATTTTCTGGAACTAACCTATTAACGAGATGCCGAAGAGCCGATTCTTTGTTCTGCTGTTTTTGGTTTCAGAAATCCTAGTAAGGAAATATTCTCGGAATTGGACGAAATCAACGCCTAGGGGCCTATTTTCACACGAAGCTTCCAGAAGACCGGAGAGTCAACGAAGTGGGGCCACGAGGCGGCCAGACCACAGGGCGGCGCGGCCCAGGTCTTGGCCGCGCCGACCTGTCTCCTGGGCCCCTCGTGTGGCCCCTTGACCTGCCCTTCCGCCTACAAATAGCCTTCGTCGCGAAACCCCCAGTACCGAGAGCCACGATACGGAAAACCTTCCAGAGACGCCGCCGCCGCCAATCCCATCTCGGGGGATTCAGGAGATCGCCTCCGGCACCCTGCCGGAGAGGGGATTCATCTCCTGGAGGACTCTACACCGCCATGGTCGCCTCCGGAGTGATGAGTGAGTAGTCTACCCCTGGACTATGGGTCCATAGCAGTAGCTAGATGGTTGTCTTCTCCTCATTATGCTTCATTGTCGGATCTTGTGAGCTGCCGAACATGATCAAGATCATCTATCTGTAATGCTATATGTTGTGTTTGTTGGGATCCGATGAATAGAGAATACTATGTTATGTTGATTATCAATTTATATCTATGTGTTGTTTATGATCTTGCATGCTCTCCGTTATTAGTAGAGGCTCTGGCCAAGTTGATGCTAGTAACTCCAAGAGGGAGTATTTATGCTCGATAGTGGGTTCATGTCTCCGTGAATCTGGGGGAGTGACAGAAACCCCTAAGGTTATGGATGTGCTGTTGCCACTAGGGATAAAACATTGATGCTATGTCCGAGGATGTAGTTATTGATTACATTACGAGCAATACTTAATGCAATTGTCTGTTGTTTTCAACTTAATACTGGAAGGGGTTCGGATGATAACCTGAAGGTGGACTTTTTAGGCATAGATGCATGCTGGATAGCGGTCTATGTACTTTGTCGTAATGCCCAATTAAATCTCACAATACTCATCATATCATGTATGTGCATGGTCATGCCCTCTCTATTTGTCAATTGCCCAACTGTAATTTGTTCACCCAACATGCTATTTATCTTATGGGAGAGACACCACTAGTGAACTGTGGACCCCGGTCCATTCTTTACATCTGAAATACAATCTACTGCAATTGTTCTACTGTTCTCTGCAAACAATCATCATCCACACTATACATCTAATCCTTTGTTACAGCAAGCCGGTGAGATTGACAACCTCACTGTTTCGTTGGGGCAAAGTACTTGGTTTGTGTTGTGCAGGTTCCACGTTGGCGCCAGAATCCCTGGTGTTGCGCCGCACTACATCTCGCCGCCATCAACCTTCAACGTGCTTCTTGACTCCTACTGGTTCGATTAAACCTTGGTTTCATACTGAGGGAAAACTTGCCGCTGTACGCATCACACCTTCCTCTTGGGGTTCCCAACGGTCGCGTGCTGTACGCGTATCAATACCATAGGAAGGATGGGTGTTGGCATTCGCCTACCTCAAGAGCTACCTTCCATGAGTACCGGGGAAGGACCAAGTTCCACCCAAGTGGAGCCATCTACACCACAAGGCCAAGCTTCTTCCGTTGATCTAACAAATGCAAGTCAACCTCTACAACAACCTCAAGTTCAACCTCAACCTCAAGATCAACCTCGACATCTACAACAACAATCAAGTCCAAGTTCACCTCAACAAGCTCAAGAACAACATACCCCGCAAGCTCGTCTACCTCAACACCCATCATCAAGTGACCGAGGTCAAGCTTCAAGTTCTTCTCCGAGTGGTTCGGGGATAGTCTTCATGGACAATAATATTCCCTATACCCCCGAGCCTTCCGGATCTCATGACAAAGTTGCCTCTTTCAACGACAATGGAGGTCAAGACGAGGACCTAAACCGTGATGAAGGCCAAGAGGACTCACAAGAACCATCTCCTCGAGCCGACACTCGCCGTGAAGATCCTACTACAAGACACTTGCGTCTCAAGTCTCATTCCTTGCATAACATCATTGGTGATCTAAAGAGGAATGTTACCACTCGGAGGCAACTTGCAAACTTTTGTGCACACCACGCCTTTGTCTCTAAAGTGGAACCACTCAAAGTTGATGATGCTCTCAAAGATCCCGATTGGTTGAATGCAATGCAAGAGGAACTCAACAACTTCAAGAGGAATGATGTATGGACTCTCATGAAGCGACCCGATCATTGCCGCAATGTTATCGGCACCAAGTGGATCTTCAAGAACAAGCAAGATGAAAGTGGCACGGTCATCCGTAACAAAGCAAGATTGGTGGCACAAGGCTATTCTCAAGTCGAAGGCGTGGACTTTGGTGAAACCTTTGCACCCGTTGCAAGGCTTGAGTCCATCTGTATCCTTTTGGCATTTGCCTCACATCATGGCTTTAAGTTGCAACAAATGGATGTTAAGAGTGCTTTTCTTAATGGTCCTCTACATGAGGAAGTATATGTGAAGCAACCCCCGGGGTTCGAGGACCCCCATTTCCCGGACCATGTCTTCAAGCTCAAAAAGGCCCTATATGGTCTCAAACAAGCTCCTAGAGCTTGGTATGAGCATCTCAAGGAGTTGCTTGAAGACCGTGGTTTCGAAGTGGGGAAAATCGATCCCACTCTTTTTACTAAGAAGGTTAATGGGGAGCTTTTCGTATGCCAACTCTATGTAGATGACATCATATTTGGCTCTACTAACACAAAATTCAATGATGAGTTTGCTATGTTGATGACAAATAGGTTTGAAATGTCAATGATGGGTGAACTCAAGTACTTTCTTGGGTTCGAGATCAAGCAAATGCAACACGGCACCTTCATCAATCAAGCGAAGTATCTCCAAGACATGCTCAAGCGCTTTGATATGAAGGGTGCCAAGGGGATTGGAACTCCGATGCAACTCAAGTGTCAACTCACTCTTGACGAGGCCGGCAAGGCGGTGGATACCAAGCTCTACTGTTCGATGATAGGTTCGCTTCTCTACCTTTGTGCCTCTCGCCCGGATATAATGTTAAGCGTTGGTATGTGTGCACGGTTTCAAGCAAGTCCGAAGGAAATCCACCTTGTGGCGGTCAAGAGGATCTTTCGATATTTAGTTGATACCCCACACTTCGGACTATGGTACCCAAGGGACACGGACTTTGCTTTGGTTGGTTTCACCGACTCCGATTGGGCGGGCGACAAGATTGATAGGAAGTCTACCTCCGGAGCATGTCACTTTCTTGGGAGATCTTTGGTGTGTTAGTCCTCGAAGAAGCAAAATTGTGTCTCCGTCTCCACCGCGGAAGCCGAATATATTGCCGCGGCAAGTAGTTGTGCTCAAATCTTATGGATGAGGCAAACCTTGCAAGATTATGGACTCGAATATAGCAAGGTGCCTCTTTTGTGTGACAATGAGAGCGCAATCAAGATCGCCTACAATCCGGTTCTTCATGGCAAGACGAAGCACATTGAGATACGGAACCACTTCATCCGGGACCATATTGCTCGCGGAGATATTGTACTATCCTATATTGGCACCAAGGAGCAATTGTCGGACATCTTCACGAAGCCCTTGGATGAGAAGCGCTTTATTGAGTTGAGGCATGAGCTAAATATCATTGATCCGTCGAACTTTGCTTGACCGTCGTGCGCACATACCACCCCTACCGTTGTATCTTGATGAAAGGCACGCATGGACATAGGGGAGTGCGGTTTAAATCCATTGAGCTATCACTCCCCCCATAATGCATAAAGAAATCCAAAACATTTGCTATTTGTCAACTAAGTGACTTATGAGCTTCATGTTGAGTTGCAGTCCGTGAGTCCTAGATACATCTACGCGACCTCACAACTACTATACTCTTACACGGTGGCTTCGGCCACCAACACCCCCTCTTTGAGGGTTTTTCGGTTCTTCGTGACCTTGTTTTGTCTTTCTTCTTTGCTTTCTTCTTCTTGTTTTGAGAACCTCCTTCAAGCTTTTTTTCTCATGATTTTTTGCAAGCTTGGTTGTATGTTCTTTTTCTCCATCTCTCTAGTTTCGTTACCCTCCTTTTTGGTGTTCCGATGCCAAAGGGGGAGAAGTTCCTAGGTGGATGGGGACCTTTGTTGTTTGTAGCCGTTTGGTTCTAGTTGCTTATCTTGTCTTATGGCTACATCAACAACCCTATGGAGGCATCTTATTGTGAGTTTGGGTATTCTCAAGGCTATGGTATGATAACTTCACCCAAATCTCCATGCATGATCTTATGTTGCCTCCATATTGTGCATGTGCTACTTGAACATGTCATCTATCTATGTTGCATATGTGCTTGGTTTGTAAAAACTAGGGGGAGTGATGTCTCTATAACATGTGTATTTGTATTCAAATACATATGCATGATATGCACATGTGTAGCGGGAGCTCCGTCGAGTTTTTGCAAATCTAATGATCTCATCATAATATCATATGTTATTGTCAACTCTTGTGTTGTCATCAAACACCAAAAAGGGGGAGATTGTAAGAGCAAAATTCACACCCCAAGTTTTGTGTGTTTGATGACAACACTTGAGTAATCTCACCGTGTGCCTTGAGTATCATTGTTAGATTTGCAAGAGCACGGTGACCTCGCCGGACGCGTCAAGATCGGAAGACTGAAGCGTAGTTGATAGGTTTTCTGGTTTTGTGTGTGTTTAGCGAGGTAACAAAGTTGGAGAGAAAAAGGGAAAAAAACCAGATTTAGCCAGGCCGGTACTACCGGTACCTATAGCGGTAGTACCGCTACCCCTATAGGTACCGCCGTCGGTACCGCTCTGAGTCTGCGCTGATTCGTCCTCCAGAAACACGCTGCGGTATCTCTGCAGTACCTGGAGCGGTAGTACCGCTCACGAGAGGTAGTACCGCTCAAGGTACCGCTTAGGTACCGTAACCGAGTTACGGTCGTACCGCCCTGGTACCGCTTCGAGTCCAGTAAGGTTTGGACCCTGTTGCGGTACCTCGAGCGGTACCTCGTGCGGTAGTACCGCTCTGCGTCCTTTGACCAGATCTGGAAGGAATTTGAACTCAGAGCGGTAGTACCGCTTACCCCAAAGCGGTAGTACCGCTTAGGCCAAATCTGGACATAACGGTTGGATTTGGAGGAGCCTATTTAAGGGCCCCTTCTTCCCCAACACGATTTTATCTCTCCCCCCTCTCTCTCCTCCATTGTTGCTGAGCTTAATCCTTGAGGATCTCCTTCCCCATCCAACCAATCTTGCCCAAACTTTGAGGATAGGTGGAGGAGTCCCCGATCTATATCTACCAAGAGAGATTTCACCAATACTAGCTATTCCTTAGTGGATCTTGGTGGTAGGGTTCCTTTAGTGGATCTTGGAGAAGAGTTCCTTTGGTGGAGCATTGGAGAGTTCCTTTGGTGGAGCATTGGAAGAGTTCCTATGGTGGAGCATTGGTGATGGGTTCCTATGGTGGAGCATTGGAGATGTGCAGCTATGGAGTCTAGCTTGGTGATGTACTAGATACATAGGGTGTTGGGAGCATCCTTGTGTGTGGAGCTCGCCCCAATCTTGTGAAGGAATCACCGCCTCGACCGGTGCCTTAGTGGAAGAGGGAGAGCACCTCCGTGGAGCTCTCTCGAGGAAGAGGGTGAGGCCTTCCTTCGTGGTGTGGCCGCCTAGTCTCTTGTGTGAGACTAGCACCTCCTCAACGCAGACGTACTTCCTTTAGTGGAAGGAACTGCGGGAAACAAACCTCGACTCGCCTCGCGCCCCCCGGTTGTCTCGCTCCTTACTCTCATTATCTTGTTGATTCCTTTACTTGTTGCACTCGTCCGATATTCATTGTAGGATCACCCCTATTGCTAAAAGCCACACCTTTACCTTCCGTTGCATAAAACTTGAAAAAGACTAAAACTTGCCGTAGCGCCATTCAACCCCCCTCTTGTTCGCTACGATCCATTCAGCTGTATTTTAGCAAGTACTTCCTTATGAGTAATCAATACCACATGATCAAAATTTGAAATTTGTAAGTCGTCACATGGTTGTGAAGTATATGTGCAAGTAAAATCCAATAAATGAACCAACAAAGGAGTAGACTCACAACATTCAGTCATATGTACCGGCTGTAGCTCCAAATTAGTAATGAATACCTCATTGGCTAGATGCAGCCCCAAATCAGTACCATCAAAAATATCATCCTCCTCAGATGTAATAGGTACTGAAACATCTTTCTCACATGATGATGCACGTTCTGGTGATGTAGGTTGTAACACAAGTGACTCCCTTTCTTCAAAAGCAACATGCATATCACAAGAAACAACACTAGAAGTAGAGATAGTTATATTAGTAGAAACCTCACATGTTTCCTCAACTCCTACTCTGGGTTTTTGAACTATATGACCAGCTTGTGGTTTTGTGTGGGTGTGTACATGAGGACATATGTCTCGACCCCTAATCTCCTGAAATTTCTTAATATGTGTATGGTATAACCACATGTTTTCCCATTCCAAAAGATAGTACGATCCAGATGAACACCATCAAAAACAACTTTAAATATATCACACTAAATTTTCCCAATATTAGATGACAGAAATGTAGTGTTCTAGGAAGCACATTACATATAACTACTATATTAAACCTTAACAGATCCGATTTTTCTCAGAATTTTGATTTACTTTGCTGATTACGCCATTTGCTGACACGTGTGATTTGCTGCATCCAGTTTATTTCGTGTGCACGTATGGGGACGTCTTGCATTTCTTTTTTGCTTTGGTCTATGTCTGTTTCGCTATTTGGTGCATTCCGTCCGTGTGTGCCTAGCGTTTTTCGTTCTGTTACCGCGGGTCCCGACTGTCTCCTACCACTGTTAAGCTCTGGGGCCTCTCGATTAGCGGTGGAGCGGCGGTATCACAAGTTCACAACCTATCCACCGCTTTGACTGGTCATCTCTCCTCTACAACCTCCTCTAGAAAATTCTTGCCCTCCCCTACGATCTAATCCTCCAATATTCTCTTCGTTTCCGTGACCAAGCCTTGCCCAGCAACAAGAAAAGACGAGATGAAGTAGGTCGTCAGGCATGGTGGCTTCAAATTGACCAAGATCTAGAAGCAATCTCTGATATGCTAGATCTTCTTTTCGTATGGGGGATTTTTTTTTGGAAGATTCACGTGCCCTCCTTTCTCCACAACTCCCAAATTCCTCCTGTTTCATCCAATCCCCTTGCATCTTATCCCGTCTCCTCTCTCCGGCCTACCAGCAGCAAAACAGGGGCAGCCCTCCATGGCAGCCCGGGGGTGGACAAGATGGACGAGCTCCAGACCTCACATCCCGTTCCTGTCTCTCTTTCTCTCTGGTTGAAGGCGGGCATGCTACAGCGGGGTGGACTCCAGTGCCGTCAGTCCGCAAGTCCGGCGGCGGCAGTAAGAAATGGCCATGGCCTGCTCCGCTCTGGCCGACGCTCACGCGAAGCCGCCGTCCCACGCGGTGATCCATGCCGCCAACCAATTCATCTTCTCGACCTCATGGACTTCAGCGCCGCCAGTGCAAAAGTCCGGCGACGGCAGCAAGAAAAGGCCGCGGCGACCACACGACGTGCGCCCCGCAGGAACCTGCGGCTGTGGGACCTGCCGTAGTATGCCTTGGTCACCGGCGGGGCCTCCCACTCCTCCCATCCTGTCCAGGTCGTCGGCCAGGTTGTGCTGCAGCCTGCAAGTTCTTCACCTGGCCAACGAAGGCGAACACACAGGTACGCGGTTTCACTCCGTCCTGTTTATCTGCATCTTGCAATTTCTTATTCCTCTGTCTGCTGCCTGATGTGTAATTTAATCGCGGTGTCAACCTGCTATTGAAGAATCCCCTTTTTCTTATGTCAGAACAACTCCGGTTGCACAAAATCTGGGGATAACATAAGTGATGGATCTATTCAAGTGGCAGAAGAAATTGTAGAGAACAAAAGTTTCTATGAGCTGCGTTCACCCACCAGATTGTGTATTCATGATCCTTGCCTCCAAGCCTTCTTGCGCCGCTACATCCAGCATATGGAGGCGGTGGTGGGACGGCTCAGGAGGCCCATCCTCTTCACCCATCTGCGTTGTTGCATCGGCGCATGTCTCCCGCTGGAGGTGCTACACGCTCACTTGCCCCACCATGGTGCGCCGCTTTCCCATCTTCTCAACCTGTGCAAGCCGGCAGTGATGCACGAGTCCACGCAACTACACAAGGGAAGGACTACATTATCTAAGAGATCTTGGGCAGCCCGTGGGAGGCCAGGCCAGGCCGCACAATCAGAGGGGTACAATGCTGGTCGCAATTTACTTCACATTCTTTGATCACTCAGTGGCCTGTTAGTGATTCTAAGTTGATTTACTGTTATGGTGCTGATGTTCCTGCAGGAATATGAATACTGTAGATGGGCGTCTTGGCAGATTTCAGTATCGGCAAAGGTAAGAGAAAAGACGGGATGGGTTGCACCATGGCCACAAAAAAGCATGTACTACTTCCTTCATGATGTGACTATCTCTGAAAAATTGTAGTTGCACACACTACCAATAAAGGTACAGGTGCTGAGGAAAAAAATGGTTAGTCTTTTCTTCTATTTTTGTGTAACTAAATTACTAATCTCTTGATTCGATTTTCACACACGACTGTAGCCTCTAGCTGGCCAGATGAGCGTTGTGCTTGCTGCAAGAACAGTGGTGTTAATATTACTAAGAAATAGATGTTCTGTCAATTTTTCTTGAGGTCTATTCTTAAATGGAGATCCTTGGTTCTCTGTCCATAAAGAGAAAGTGAGTTACCAGAATACATGGACACTATAAAACTATAGTATTCGAGTACTAAGAAATAGACGTTCTGTCAATTCTTCTTGAGGTCTATTCTTAAATGGAGATCCTTGGTTCTATGTCCATGTAGAGAAGGTGAGTTACCTGAATCCATATACACCATAAATTTACAGTATTTGAGTTACACGTGAGATACCTAAATTTCACTTTTAGGCATGATATTTGCAGACTAACAGTTTGTCAAAATGCATGATTTTGTTGTACCTTTTCTTTTTCTGTTCAGATTTATTTAATGTCCCAAAGCTACATACTATTTGCAGATGCTCCTCTTTTGATAAGTACACCGTGTTGCCTCAGCTTATTTCCTTTCCCTTCTATGCAGACTATTTTAGCTTTCAATATTGTCAGCGAGTAACTGTCACTGATGTTCATTCAGACATATTTCTAGCTTCCTAAATTACACATTGCTCAGAGCATTGGTTCTCCTTTCTTACAAATTACTTTGAGTACCAATATTGTTAGAAAATTATTATCACGAACAAGATGTCGTTTACATCTTTGCTTCTCCTTCAGTGTAGATTATTCTAATTCCAAGTACTATATGAAAATTATCATCACAATTGGTGACTTAACAATACTTCTACCTTTCTAAGCCTCATGTTGTTTAGATACATTTTCATGCATGACCAGTACTAATTAAAATGATTCAGTTTTCATTGTATCCATTTCTTCTTGCAAAACTTTGTTGCCCTTTTCTTGGGTACAAGAAACACAGTAACTTCCCTTCTATCCTAGGGACACACGGGTGAAGGATGCTTGCCGGCTGTCTTGAGGTCCATTTTTAAATGGGGATCCCTCTTAATAATTTGTATTGCCTTGCTTGCAAAAGAAAAATGTTGTATAGGAACTGAAATATCTTGAACAGATTCTTTCCTATATATTTTTGGGTAATACATCCTCATAGTCATTACAGTATAGAGTTAAGCACTTCACCTTTTCGACGAGGTTGTTTGCTTCTGTTAGTCCTCTGCAGTTGGGCATTAGTGGTGCCGTGGTGGTGATGCTTCTGGGTTTAAAGAGTGGGTGCAACAAAGATGATCTGCAATCTTTGATACAAGTAATGTATTTGTTGCTTCAGTTTCGAATATAACTGCAGCTGCTGAAGTTTCACATCGTTTTTTCAGTCCCAAGCTCATATACATGTGTACTCACATAAGTACCTTTTTAGAGACAAATTAAAACTAGCAGTCATGTATTTCCCACTTTTAATGCTATGGAAAATAATAATTGTAGAAAATTATTATTGAAAAGAAATGAAACACGTAATGCAGCTAAGTGTTTCTTTCTCGGCACCCACACAATATCTGGGCTCAGCGTTTCATTTTAGGCAAGGTGGTCACACACTGTAAAGTGACTTTTTAAAAGGTTAGCACATTACATTGTTACTCATGCATGCTTTAAAATATCCATATGATCAAAAAATTATGCTAGATCAACAATAGATCTCGAATTTATTAATATATGTACTGATGTTCGCTTGCTAAAGAACTTGCTGCTGACAGGTTTACCTGCTTTCCCTCTGTAATAAGAATTCCACCTTAGTCAATATTGCAGGGAAGCAAGAGAGGGTGTGCCAATGCTACAACACAACATCGACAGTTAACTTATTTTTCCCCTCTAATTAACTTTGCAATGCACGAGACAACGACAGAAGCTACTTATTGTTTGTTCTCTAGCTCTGTACCTTAAGGTTTCCATCTGCACTACAAATGGCATCATGGTTTTCCCCTTATGCTCAGTGGACTGCTGTATATTTGGTCCCAGTGAAGTGGGTCGGGCTAGGACGGGCGCCATGACATTAATGCTTCCTTCAGGATGAAGGTCGCTTGACAGCGGATAGAGGAGCAGGTGCATGCAAAGATAATAGCGGCTTGCCAAGATGAGTACAATCTTTGTGGTTCTATTACCCGCCGCTGCATGATTATTAGCATTGGTATACCCAATACACATGAGGTGAGCATGTGCCATCATTTTTAGTATTTTCAATTGGCTTTGAATGAGTATGCAGATTGCAGGATTTTTTCCTAATATCTACATGTAATTTCACATAATTCCAGCGGTTATGGTGCATGCTAACTTCTTATGCACTATCTTAGTCCCTAATTCAAAATCTGGAAAATAGTTACATTTTTTAATTCCACGAACCACTGAAATTGTACTTTCACAACATTAGCAGGTGACAGACTTCCATTTCTTTTATACATACATGTAACTTAATTATTTCTACATGACCACTAACTGACAAATAAAAGCTCAGACTGTGGAGATTGTTACTTCCATATATATAAGAGAGTTTTGTTCTTCCTTAAAGTTTCCCTGCTACTGTTGCAACTTAGCCTAGGAAAACATGAGGGAGATTATATAGGCCTTGGAGGCATGCAAAACCAGCAAGTATTCTTTCAGTATTTTGTCTGTTATGAAGTGTTCTCATTTCCTCTGGAATTATATCACTATTCTGATATCGGATATTTAATTTTACTTCTCTTTAGTTTACCAGTCACCCCTTCATTGACGGACAATATATACCGCTCGGATAAGAGAATGTCGCCAACGGCCTGCCTACAACTCTTGCTTTACATGAAATCTGGGTATGCTGCAGGTTTGGTAGATGTAAAATTGACCAGTGATGTGTGTTAGTTTCTTCCCTGTAATTTAGAATAATTTTTACCCATGGCCGGTTAGTTGAGCAGGTGATGCGGTGAGGGAATGTTCTTATCCTGGGATATGGTTGCCTACTTTTAGATTAACAACAATGATGTCATGGGTAACACAGCATGCGCACACATCGAAATGTTGTGATGTACAAATTGTTGCTTCCCACTATACCAGCTTAGTGAATGGTTTGTATTTGCTATAGTCATTTTTTCTTCTGAAACAAAATATCCATGCAAAACAGGACACATAAATTCTTTGTTGTGATATGGATTGTCTAGATCTAGAAGGCCAGCCTTTTCTCTGGTCCATTTTATTGGTATTCCTTACATTTATTCATTACGATTTTTTACTCTCACACTATTCAATATCGCTATTATGCCACTCTTTCCCTTACATTTGTGGGATGTAAGATCAGTTGGTTTCTATCACAGGAAAATTAAAAACAAACAATTTCCCCACCGCTGTGATAATCCATGATACTGGTTTAGCAAAGCATTTGGTTTTCCTAGCACATACCATTTAGATCTTGCAGTAACCATATAAGCAAGGTATTTACGCATCAAGATATTTACATGTGCAAATGACCAGCACGGAGTTAATAGTTTAAAATCCTACTTACTCTTAGGCTAGCTCGGTTGTTTGCTATATAGTCAATCTCGGATTTTGTTCACATTTCAGGAAACACAAAAGGCTGCATGCCCAACCAGTCGCATGGACCAATTCTGAGACATGAGGGTCCAATCTACACATTGGGATGTTCATTGTCGCCGCCGCATGGATTCATATTTTCTATCTCATGTGCTTGGACTTGCTCCTTCGGTGGCTTGGTCTTCTGCGGATGTGGATTTCCCACCTGGTATGCATGAAGATGGCCAATTGGCCATGATATTTGGGTCCCTATCTCGCTGGCCAGTATGATCCTATTGTTATTCCTGGTTGGGTTGCCTCTCATATTTTGTTTTTATTTGGGTTGTGTCTAGCCGCAAGGTACACTGATGGTTTACTGTCAAACAAAACACAACCAAGTTAGATCTTATATGTTCCCATTTTGTAAGGAAACTTGCTTTCTTCCATGTGCTGCATATCTAAAACAATATCTTGGGCCATTTGAATTGATCTGAATATGTATCAGTGATACTAAAAATCCTGCTTACACGCACATTATTACCTAACAGTGTTGTTATTCCATATTCTTTTAGCAGTACTTAACAACATTGTCTCACAATCTTTGCAAAGATAAATATCACTCCACGGGTGCGGCGTGCCACCGCGCTAAAGCCGCTCTGACCATGTGTAGCAGCGCTACAGCCATGCGACGAACGAAAGGATAAGAACCACATAGATGTTCCCAGCCTCTGTAAAAATCCTAGAGAGCACGAAAAGTGCACATAGGAAAACTACCATGGAAATAAAACTATCTAAGTGCATATGTGTCAACACTATAATAATTCCTAACAAACCTTAAAATTCTGAGAAAAATGAAGTTGGTTACCCCATAGTATAGAGTGAATACACATCTTTTTTTGAGAGTTTTGAAGTTCATTTTGGGTTAACGTGGAGCTAACACGTGTGTTACTTGGTGGTTTGATTTTATCATTTCGTTTATGTTCAACGGTGTACAACGGTGTAATGAAATTTGAGATAGATCACCCATACATGTAGCAAAATCATGTTTGAGCAATACTGAAAACGACGAATTGACATTTAAGAAAACTATGAAACACACTCCAGAAAAATAACATCTTTCATTCTTCAACTTGCAACCACATTATGGGCGCGGCGTGCCGCCGCGCCATATTTTGCTAGTAACTTCTATAGTATGACCATAAATGGTTATAGGAACAAGTCCAGCCTTAGTAATTGGCACTTGATGATCATTAGTAGTTAACATATATGGCCAATGATTTGTAGTTGTATGCAAATGCAACTTTTGCACAACGTCAATACTAATCAGGTGTGTTAAAGAACTATTGTCAACAGGTGTATCACCAATGTCTGCATCGAAGTGAAACAAACCCGCTTTAGGCTCCCTATTGAAATCTTGCTTCCAGAAGGTGTTGCTACAATAAGACCTCACACGTATTGGAACCTCCTTTTTTTGCATCACATCAAAATCACTAGAAAGTATGATTAATAGATTAGTGCAAAAATATTTGGTGGTACTCTCACAACTCACTCCAAACTGATAACAAATAAAAATCTTACCACTCCAAAGTGAGTTAGAATTGCTTACCAAGTTAGATTTACGAACTAGTGCACGGATATGATGAAGCGAATATCAAGGATATAAGACTATCACATGACAACCATGGTATATGGTGGGGCTTGGTTTGGGTACCTAACAACACCAAAATACGACTCCTAGTACTGATCGTGTGACTCAACACCCACGGAAACACACACAGTGGAGATAAATGGGGCAATTGCAACTCTGAGTATGAGCTTAGATATAATGTATGTCGGAGTATATGCTTGTGTTGCAATGCACAACAGCAATGCATAAGACCAAACTTGCAGCCACGTTTTCTCTTTCTTTTTTTATTCTCTTTTCTTTTTGCTCTATATTTTCATGGCACTGCAGCAACAGTAAAAAAATTCACAATACGGGCACAACGATGCACTGAAAAAACTCTATATGAGCAGCATGTAGAGCAGGGATATGCTATTCTCGTAGGTTAAGGTGCCTACACCAATTTGTATAGAATAGCTGTGTATGTGGTTAACAAAACGAAAAACGTGAATGATCTCTATGTGGACTCAGTTTTTTACCACGTCAGAAAAACTGACAGAACATGTGCCACGGCAGGACTCTGATCACAAACAACTCTCAACCCTGCAAGATATTTGCAACTCCACACACTTGCGCACGTAGCCGCCGACCACGAAGAGGTAAATTGCAATCTTCTAATCCCCAATAAAACAACAGATCACACAAACTTTCAGTAGCAAAACACCAGATCGATGTGAATTGGTGTATAGAATTCAGTAGTTTTGCATAGCAATCAACTATGAATTAGAGTTTATCTTTAAACATGGTCTAAACCTACAAACCACGACTTACAAGCATATATAAAGGATACTGGACGTCCAACATAGGATTGGGGTTGAAATCTACCATATCTCTAACTTTTCTAACTTGAAAATCCTATATCTAAAAACTGGCAGAAACGACCATCTACTTGTTTCGGTCGGCACGGCTTGTCCGTGACGAACCAGTATATGAGGGCCTACTCATTGGGAAGTATATGAAATTATCTTTCCAACAAGTGCTTATTTGCCTGATTTGGAGTTCGTATGTAGAAACCACGTCCGTTTCAAATCCATAACTTATGTCTGTCCGAACCGAATCCGAACTGATTTTAACTTGGTCGGTAGTGCCGCTGGATGACCTCCTTCCATTTTGCGCCTGCCTCCCGCTCCTCCCTCGCGTATATATGAGATTGCCTTCACGTCCAACTTCTCTTCTGTCTCGTGCAATGCTTTTCTCTCCATCGAACCTAGTCATACACAAGTGCACAGACTTAGATATTATAACGTTCTCATAAATCAAAGCATTACCATCAACCAGGAAAGAATTCACCTTATAGTAATCGTCAACTAGACTTAATATTTCTTTCGAGCTCAAGCATGTACAATCATCATATTTCATGAGTGTATCCTCATCAATGACTGTCAACACGGTTAATGCTTCTTGTCATATGAAAGATAAATTGTTTCAGAGCTAAAATGATGAGATTATGGAGCAAACTGAGTCTGGTGATATCTTCACTTTAATAGGAAAGAACCAACAGACTAATCTTGCAAGGCCAGGGGATACTCGTTGGGGATCTCATCATAAAACCTTATGTCGCCTTGTTCACATGTGGAAATCTTTCTTGTTTGTATTAGAAAATCTGAGTGATAATGCCACCAGTGCAACACAAAAAACCAAGGCTTCAGGTTTGTTGGAGAAAATAACAAGCTTTGAGTTTGTATTTATAATGCATCTTATGATCAGGATTCTTGGAAAGACTAATGGTATATCAACATGCTTGCAAAAAAAAGATCAAAACATTATGCGTGCCATAGGGTTGATTGGTACTACATTGGAGAAAGTTGAGAAAATAAGAAACATTGGTTGGGATGGGTTTTTTGAACATGCGGATTTTATCTTGTGCATAATATTGTTGTGCCACTTATGGAAGATAAAATACCAGCTAGAGGTCGTTCCAGTGGTCGTGGCAATCAGTTAGTAACATATTATGACCATTTCCATCATGAAATGTTCAATGTGGTGCTTGATCAAATATTTTTGAGTTGAATAATCGCTTTGCTGAAAGGTCTACTCAGCTATTGCGACGCATAGCTTGTCTTGATCCAAAGAATTCTTTTGTTGCTTTTGATAGTGATAAGTTAACTGAACTTGCAAGAATGCTGATGACTTCTCTCAATATGAGTGCATAGTCCTTAGGGACGAACTTGGCATAGTTGTTGTTGATGCAAAAGAACGATCCAAACTTTGCAAACTGTAACAATCTTGGGAACCTTGCTCTCAAAATGGTTCAAAATGAGAGATAAAAGACCTTTCCATTGGTATATCATCTTGTCGAGTTATCCTTGATATTGCCTGTTGCAACCACGACAGTGGAAAGAGCATTCTCGGCAATGAAGATTATCAAGATGGATTTGAGGAACAAAATAAATGATGATTGAATGAATCATAGTATTTTATGCTATATTGAGCGAGATGTATTTGCAAGCATCGAAGATGAGAATATGTTGGACGGTTTCCAAAGTATGAGGTCACGCAAGAAACAAATACCACATTTAGCTAGTGGTAAGTTACTTACCGCTACAACATATGTACCATGTATTCATCCATATTGTTTCTAATTATTTTCTCTTTGTCTTTGTAGGTTCTAGTTCCAATCCTATGGTGGATGAGAAAGTGGAAGGCTAAGATAATGCCAAACCTTCCCTATATAGGTAACAAGAATATGTCTGGATTAAGCAGACATTCTACAACGTCTTGGGCGTCCCGGGCTTATCGTGGTCGTCAACTCCCTGGAGATTCGTGCTAGTTGCACACTTGCAGAAACAACCTGCTCTTGTACATCTTCTTCTCCCTAAAGGATCGAAAATGGACACGGCGCAACTTGTCTGACTGCCTCCGAGGACACTCCTCTTATCCTCTCGGCGTCTCACGCCCCATCTCTCCACTCTCCAGTCTCCACCACACCTCCTTCCCTTCCCGGCCGCTGGATCCAAACTCCAAGCTCCCCTCCTTGCTGCTCGTCTCCACCGCGCCGCCGCTCACCGGTGTCGCTCGCCGTGGGCGAGCTCATCTTCCTTCTAGGCACTTGTGAGGGAGCCTGCTGGAACGCTGCTGAACTCCATTAAGATCCAGATGATTCTTGATTATTTCTTTGTGCCTCTCTCTTGATTGCTTTTTCTTTGAATCAGGATTGATTAAGATCCAGATCCGTGTTAATCCATGGTACAGGTTCGTACATGGAAAAATTGTTGTTAAGGAAAATGGATCTTTGTTAAAATCCATGGCTTATTTTGGTTCCAGAGCTTTGTCAAGAACTTGTGTATGGATATGATCCAGATCTTTTTACCAACGTACTTGGAATGCTTTATTGCCGATTTGGTTAGTGCTAGTTGTACAAGGACTGAAAGTTACAACGTTACAGATTCAGATTGGTTCATGGAAAAGCTAGCAGAGTTAGTTTTCTGCCCTATTTCCTCCATGTACTACAAGAAAATGAACTTGCTTTCTTTAGTTCTCTTGTTGGTAAATAACAAAAAAAACTATAAAATGAATGGTGGTTCTGTTACAGTTTTCTTTCTATTTTTATTCCATATGAAACAAGCGAATTCATCCGAAAATTCTGTAATATAAAAGGGACAAGGGGGTATGGTACGTAAAATGACAGGGGCTTGCTGACACCAAAAGAAAGTAGCCCAGGGTGTTTCTTGCAATGTGCTAAAAGAGTTTGCACGAATCTCAAAGCATATTGGACCACCAAGATAAGCCCGTGACGCCCACATGTATGTAGAGTTTGATTTCCGGATTATGCCACTATTTTTTGTGCTTTTCTTACTGTCATCTAGTTAGACATTGAACTTATTTCATATTAGAAAATATCATTTTGTGCGAAAAGGTAATATAATATGTTACTGGGAGAGGATTATGAGGAAATTTTCTCATAGCTTTTATCCATTAGAAAATTAGTCCCGGTCTTTCTCGCAATCTTGGGTCCGCCACTGGTTGGTGGCTTGTCCACAATTTACACAAAAGTTGTGCTGGCCATCCAACCACTGGATGTCTAAACTCTTTCAAATTATATGAGGTTTTGGAAGGCTAAACTAGCCTTCCAAAATGACCTTGTTTGCTATACAAAATGACATTGTTTTCGTTTCATCGTTCCCTTGTTTGATGGCGCACACGGAACACAACAATAACTCACACGAGCTCAACCTTCAAACTCAATATGTTGACGGATGTCGAAAACAAATCTACGAATGTTACTAATATTATGTTAAACGCATCGCCGTGCATAAACATGAGCATAATGATTTCGGTCCCGGCAAGTGAAGTCGTGCCCTCACGACTTTCGATCAGTGATATCACCCATGGAGAAGCGGCTTCTTCGTCTCACCCATCTCAACAATCTATCTTTTGTTACACAACTCCAGGTAGCCAAAATCATGCATGGGACGGAGGCAGGCATACACATTTATACTGTTTCACGTCTCATGCAGGATGGACAGCTTTTCGAATTCAGAAACACGAACAAACACACGACAACAGCAATGATCGTACTCATCTGTACCTCCTGCGATCGATCACAGAACCACGCCGACGATCTAGCTTGCCTTTTGTTCACCCGCCGCCGCTGCGATGGTCTCCGCTCCCTGCGGGAGGATCTTCTCCACTGCGGTGGGCCGCACGAGCGGCTGCGGGAGCCCGGGCAGCTCGGCGAGCGCCGCCGCAGACGGCACGCGCGCGTAGTAGATCCTGCAGTTGTCGCGCTCGGCCGCCGCAAGATCGGTCTCAATCTCCTTCCTGAGCCGCTTGGTCGCGTCCCGCACCGGCCCCGCCACCTTCCAGAGCGCGCCCTTGGCGACGTCCAGGGACTCCAGCCCCTGCCTGAGCCGCGCGATCGCCTCGCCCACACCGTCGCCGTCGCCCTTCTCGCGCAGCACCTTTGCCGACCGGAGGCACGCGTCGCCTCGGAAGTATGCCGCCTTCGCCTGCGCGTGCACCATCCACGCCTTGTCCATGTCGGGCGCCGTCGCCATGTACCCCTGCACGCGGTCGTAGTCCAGGCCCACCTGCTGCGCGACCTTGGCGCACAGCGCCAGCGGCTTGCCCCCGGCGACGGCGAGCTCGAAGTAGCACTCCAGCGCCTGCGCGAGCACCAGCACCTCGAACGCCGCCGTGCACGCGCCGGACACGTGCTTCAGCCGGTCGCCGCCGCCGGAGGCCCTGTCTCCTCCCGACGACGACCCCTCCGAGGCCGAGGCCCTCAGGAAGCCCGCCGCGTCGCAGAGCGCGGCGCACGCGCGCCGGATCCCGTCCGGCTCGCGCCTGTCCTCCTCCGCCGCCGCGCGGGTCTCCTCCACCGCCAGCGCGAACAGCGCCACCGCGCGCTCGCTCGACAGGGACGTGTACGTCCTGCGGAGCGAGAAAGGCCCGGCGTCGCGCCACGCGAGGCAGAGGTGCTTCCGGCCCGTCCGCGCGATCGCCGCGTCGAAGCGCGGCGCCACGGCGTCGAGCTCGCGGAGGTAGGCGCGGAGGCGTTCGGCGCGCACGCTGGGGGCCGTCTTCTTGTCCGAGTAGGACAGGACGAGGAGGTGGCGGCAGCGGACCAAGGGCCCCAGGTCGACGTCCTTCTCGAAAGCCGTCGTGCTCTGCTTCTCGCAGGACATGCAGTCCATCGGCGTCTTGACCGGCAGCGACAGCATCGTCATCGGCGCTGCCGCGCCGCGCCGGAACGGGGACTGCATGGCCGTCGTCGGCCGATCGTGCACCTTACGTAGATCGATGGATGGATCGATCGAGAGTTGTTGTGGACGCCGGCCGCGAGTAATCAGCTCTCCTTGGCTGGCTATGGATTACGATTCTGACGCAAGTAAAACTAGTAGTAGTACCGATTTTGCGAACAAGAAACTAGGACTGAGGTTTAGGTTTATGGAGGAGGAAAGGGGTTGGATTGGATTAATTGTAGGATCGGGGCGAAGGACTCGCGAGTAGGATTCGGTTTTGGAGGTTAAGACGGAGACGGAATTTACAAGCGATGCGGTCTAAAGTCTAAACTCGTTGATTTTATCTTGGCGGGGGCGCGCAGGGCCAGCCCATAAGCTAGTACAGCGGGACGCCCGCCCTGGGCCACCAAGAGACAGGCCCAGATAGTAATTCTACGTTGGGAACAACATAATAATTTTCTGATATTTAGACCTAAGTTACTAGTGAGGCACATTGCCTAGCAAAGCATGCTCTAGGTCTTAATGAAGGACGCCATGTGTGGCTTATTAGTCCTCCTGATGTTATTCCTATTCTTATAAACATCTTTGATCAATAAAGTTGAGCATGTTTTTTCCCAAAAAAAACTAGTGTAAATCTAGAAAAATAATTAAACGCGCCAAGTCTATTATGGTAAGAGCAGGCCCCAATCAAAAATCTTGTGTATTGGAGCAAAGCAAATTGATCGCAAGTCATTAGTCTCTCTTTGGTGGAAGTTCCCCTGGAAAGTAATAGTAA
The DNA here is from genome assembly GCF_019359855.2 of Lolium perenne. Classification (NCBI taxonomy): domain Eukaryota; kingdom Viridiplantae; phylum Streptophyta; class Magnoliopsida; order Poales; family Poaceae; genus Lolium; species Lolium perenne. Next base: position 130,489,936 of record NC_067244.2, read on the forward strand.
CTAGTAAGTTTTTATTTTTAGTATCATGCATTTTTTTTAAAGCTAACATGGAAATTTGTGTGTACCAAAGGTATCCCGATGAGCCTAGCAAGTCAAGTTGTGTATGCAAGAAATATGGAGAATCCATAATATTATTATGATTGTTGGTGATTAATAATTTTATGTATCCACATATCCACTATATACGATGCATGCATTGTCGGATTATTATTGAACACACTGTAACTTGCAAGACACATCTAACCACGAAAAAACCAGTAAAAAGTCGAGCTAACGGTCTATTTTTTTTTTACATAATATTTGCTAGGGCATACCCAAGACCAAATTATTAAAGGTGTTTAGTCATTAATTTAGATGCCAAGAATAAGGATGCATTGCAATAAAATAATAATGCAATTAGTATTAGTAAAATTTAATATTTTATTAAAATTATAATTGTGTGATGAGGAAGGTATGATTATAAATATTGTACTACAATAAAATATGTTGTACAAAATTTTATTGTAAATTATATTTATTGAATTAGCCCTGCATCCTAAACTTATTTTGACCATTCCTACGGGGATGAGAAGCGTACCGTGATAATGCTTTATTAGGCCCGGCACACAGCCCAGCCCAAACAATGCCCAGGTATAATGTGTAGCGCCAAATTTTCTTCTCGATTACTAAAAAAGAATGAAACGATTCACATGAAATTTCTTTTCTTGTCGCAGTATTGATATGAACCAATCTTCTCCCTCAAGAAAAAAGGTATGCACCAATCTTCTTCGACCAAACTCTATCTAGTAAATAAAGTATACAAATATAAGTTTTCTTTAGTCATAAACACCTCCCAGTCTCAAGTGCAGCTAGTGGTACCACCCCTTTAGGTGCTACCGTGCTACCGTACAAAAAAACGTATTTTATACGTGTTAAAAAATTATACGAAAAAATGTGAGTGCTCATGAAGCATGTCCCTACAACATCCCAAAATTCCATATCCAAAATCGACATGGACACTGAGAAACAAAAAAGAGCTGTCCATGTCGATTTTGGATATGAAATTTTGTGACACCATGCTGATTTTCTCTTTTTTGTTTCTCAGTGTCCATGTCGATTTTGGATATGAAATTTTGGGATGTTGTAGGGACATGCTTCATGAGCACTCACATTTTTTCGTATAATTTTTTGACACGTATAAAATACATTTTTTTTATACGGTAGCACAGTAGCATGCAAAGGGGTGGTAGCACTAGATATGTTCTCCTGATGACTACATGCACGCAATTGCTTGCAGCGAGTACTGAAAGTAACAGTTACAGTCACGCCTTGGCTGAAGATATATCCACGAATTGAAGACTGGCATCATTTCCAAGTAAAACTGGATTCATTACATGCTACAGATTTCTTTCCTGATCAATAATGCCAGTTCTCGTGGTCTACTCTAGAAGTTCCAGGTGAACATGGCTAGAAAGTACTAGTACTTCGAAGTTGGCGCAACACAGAATCAGACTGAAATTGAAGAACGCATATAATTAGACAAACTCAACATCGACCAAGTTGAACAGACGAGCATATAATATAAGTAGCACTTCAGGAAATGCATGGAAATGACAAACCAAACTGGTTCTTACCCAAACTAAACAAAAATTTCCGTGACAGGGGGATGTTTCTCATGATTCCACTGTCATCAATAGTCTTTGCCGAGTCCTATCTAGCTTGATTAATGCTTTGCTTTCTTCTTAGGATGGGGTTTCCTTTTTGTTTTCGAGGACGCCTTGTTTGATGGTTGGTACTTGCTCCGCTTCTTCAGTTTCTCCTTCTTCTGCTTCTTCCACGCACTGTCTGGGTCTACAAAGTCTTCATCGCTGTCATCTTCAACAGGAGCAGATCCATCCTCGTCTGATTCAAGATCACTGTCCTTGTCTTCCTCTTCCTCATCTGAACTCAAGATCAAATCCTCAACCACATCCTCATCGGTAGGCAAATCATCATCGTCACGGGCTCGTTTCTTGTTCTTCTTCTTTGCAGTTCTGCAACAAAAAAGGAAGGAGGTAACAACATGTCTTCCACATACAACGAAAGCAACTAAAAAATAAGATAAAGGGTTAGAACATACTCAGTCTTCTTCTTTTCAGCCAACAAATTCTTACTGAAAGCCATAGTTTCTTCATTATCATCCTGTTGCTTCTGCACCTCTGATAGCCTCCGTGAAAAGGTAGAGGACTCAGCCCCCACAATAACGCTGGTATGGAAAGACATGAATTAGTAATGCCATTAATCAATATATGTATTCAGGAAATGTAGTGCATGAGTTCCTGTCACTCATACAAACTACTGAAGTATGGTGTGTGGTAAGAGGATAGAAGTCCCTCAATGATTATTATATATATTTACTGGTATTATGCACGGACTACCAGCCACGAAACTAACCTTGTCTCGTCCATAGCATCGATTCTGTTCTGTGCTCTCTGATGTAGAGTAGCAACATATCTTGAAAGAGGACTTGACTGTTCTTCCTTCTCAACCTATTGGGAAAGAATATTATATTGGGAAAAGTATATAAATAAAGTGCGCAGATAGCAAAGCCAACACAACAACTCGTACCTGTAGAAATGAATCTACAGCTGCATCATTTGGAGAAAATGTAATCCCTGCACGCTTTGGGCTTATGAACTCCACATTTGCCTCTACCTGGAACCAGAAATGATGATAGAAATGAGCAAACAAGTGTTGGATTAAGTATTATAGTAAAATGTTCTTTTACACATGCTTAGCAAACCTGATGAATAAGATCCTTCATCTCTTTTCGAAATCTCTCAGCCTTGATGGTTTTGCAAAAGTTCCGAAGTTGAACTAGTGGTAAAAATGACATTTCGAAGAAGGCAACAGAGTAGCTCCACTGGGCCAAGTGCTTAGCAAGCTCATCAACCACTGAGTAAATGCAAGCTTCCTGAAAGGCACGCGTCTTCACTATTTTCTTATCAACCTGCCAGAGAGGAATACCAGTTATATGCTTATTTTTTCAGAGGCATGTTCCCATAGAATTGCAATACAAGAAAATAAACCTGTTTAACATTGATCAGATTCACTGCTTTGCCGACACCACCATCTGGACGCCCTCTAAGTTCTTTCATTTCTAACATATCAAGCAGCAGGGACGACACCGGAATAAAGGTACCGGTGGCTTGAGCAATGCAATTAAGCATTTTTACACATCTAATGCGTACAGGGAAGTAGCGTGCACTTGGCACCAGACACGCTACTCCATGAATTATCTGGGTTAATGGATAAGCCAAAGGACGGAAATCTTCATGAGAACTACATCCACATACAACACTTGTCCAAAGCTCGAGGCAGAATATATATTGCCAATCATACACTTTTTGGTATGATTTCTGCACGGGAAGAACATAAGCTCACCATCAGTTAGCAACAGGAAAACATATGAGAAGATAACATTTGTATTTCCAAAATACAAGACAAAAAGTGCTTGGCAATACTAAGAAAAATAATACCTCCAGCTGTTTGTTTGTTGGTTTGTTTCTTTCTTTCTGTTTTTTATCCTTTGATGTCTTCAAAAAAATAAAAGAAGAGCCACAAAACTGTCAGATCATGAGTAATTAATGAAGTTCCAGCATATGACCATGAGACTTCAACAGACAAAATACCTTTGGTCCTCTTTCAGTAAGGGCACCTCTCAGGATAACTGCCAGTTGACGAATGAAAACAAAAGCATGTTGATAAGCACTTTTAGGGTCCACACTATACAATTCTTTGACACAATTCCCAAGAAATTGAATGTGCTGCAGTTTTGAACCGCTAATAGACTTGGACAATTTGCAGTTTACCAAATAAGCCTTGTAGATACCCTTGAGGCATGCGTCAAGGCAATCAGGACCTACTTGAATACACAAATCTCGAAGGAACAAAAACGAAACAAGAGGCATAGCACCACGACCTCTAGCCCAGCTATGCAACAGGGCCTACAATAGGAACATCCAGTTGAAAATAAATCATTGTCAGATGGACATCAGAGTAACGCAGAAAGCTACTTAAAGATGAAATGAGAAGCCAAAGCACACCTTAACATACTTCCTCAGGAGAGAAGGGAAGGCTGCCAGAAAAACAGCTGATGCTCTGACACGGTGAATAGTAAACGCTATCATTTGCTCATCAGTCATCTCAGTTATCATATGGAGTGCATTGGCAAGATATACCCTCATTAGATTACCATGCCTCTTCCATGGAGTGGTCACCATCAGCTCATTGATTTTCTCTTTCCTCCCTCCAGAGCTAGGGGCATGGAGTAATTGGCGAAGAATGTTATCCATGTTCTTTAAAACGAAGTGCATGACTTTATCCAGTACACTACCAGACATGACACTGAATTTTGGTGCTGAATTGTCCGCAGTGTCCTCACCATAATGGCAGGCTCTCCTGAAGGCTTGCAGAATAGACCGGATAGAACCTATCTTCCCATCTTCTGCACCATCGCACCAGGAATCAACCATTTCCATCGTAATAGGTTTAACACTTTCTTTTGGTTCCTCCTTAGGGACAGACCTAGGTTCCTCATCACTTTCTTGGTCATCCTAAACAAAGAAAGCAATCCAGGTCATATAATCTTCTAGAGCGAGAAAGGAAAATTACTACAAGGAAAAAGTTTGCAACTCATCTTACATCGATGTCATCTTCATTGAAGCCCAGGAGATCTTGATCACACTCTTCTAGATATTTAAAGAATTCAGGATCCTGCAAAAAAAGATTTCGATAAGTTTCATAAGCAATCAAGAGCAACAAAACAGCACAGAGAATAAAATTAGAATTTACAAAAATAGGAAAGAAACAAACAACTAACTGAAAAAAAAAAACAGAATTGAGCTCCTGGCCGTGGCTGTTAGATGTGTAAACCACTGTCCATAAAGGATATGACTTCAAAAAAGAATTGGGCAACCAGAGCACAAAAAGGTAGCCAAAACCCATCAAATAATTATGGACGGATTCTCATACCCATCAATCACAGATTCAGTAACAACAAAAATCAATAAACTGGGAAGCCGTTTTAGCGAACAAGACTATTCAAAAGTTAAACCAACACCACATTCTTCGGTGAAAAGGGGCCTTTGAGAGTCTCAAAGCAAAAAAATTGGAATTTAATTCAGTAGAAACTAATTCTATTTCAGCATGGATGTGCCTACGCATATGGTTTTAGATTCACCAGTACCAACAGTACAGTGCAGCTGATGGCAGTGAACCTTAGCATTCAACACTGAAATGGGAAGTAGAACACCCCTATTGGTGCAGAACATGACAAATTATATTTCCTATCTCAAAATGTCAACTCTGCAAATCAGCTATTGTACGCTTGCATTGTGCTTAAAATTTACATTACTTAGAATGGTCACTGCGATTTGGAGTTCATTTATCGTCATTCTTTTAAGGTGCCAGACTACCAGTGATAAGAATGCCTAAGCATCTCTTATTCAGAAGTTCCATGCATATGAGCAAAAGACTGGTTGCCGTATTTTCTCCACTAGTTTATTTACACCCAGCAGATTGCAACCTGTTTCCGAAAACACCAATGCTAATAAGTGCAGCCCGGGGAAGGAAGAAGGCAGCCCTCCTAGTTCTACATCCCACTAAGAAAACTTGTAAGGTTGCAGGAGGGACTTACAGCCTGAATTAGACGTGTCCAACTCACATACAGAGAAGTCCACGACTCAAACCTAGCACTGAATTGCTAAACCAGGCATCCAGAAAAGGAGCCCAAATTTTGCTAAATAAACCTTATGGGGGCATTGCATATGATTCAGAACATGTACTTTACTCAGCTATATGAATACCCACTTAGTAAGCTAATTATAGGTACTAGTGACCGATTGCAAAATCAGACTCCACTGGAGGACGGCGCAGAAACCAGAAGATGGTACTGACAGGAGACGAACCTTTTCCTGCAGCCTCTTGAGTTGGTCCACGTGCTGCTGGGCCTTCTTCTTAGAGCTTCCCTTCACGTCTTCCTCTTCCTCGTCCGCTTCCTCTCCGTCCTCCCAATCATCGTCGTCCGAGACGGGCAAGTCCACTGTACCCCGCAGAGCCACAAGAAGCGAGCAGCGAGTCAGAAACGGGGAGTAGAAAGCAGAGAATAGGAACGAGAAGCGGTGGGAACCGCACCGTATTCGTCGGAGTCCGACATGGCGAGCGTCGAGCGGCGGCGGCGCGGGTGCCCTAGTTGAGGTGGGGAGAGGAGGCGGCGGTGCTGGTTGGCGAAACAAAAGAGGGAGAGGGACACAGAGACGGCGGGTTCGTTTGGCTGAAGGGTTCAGTCGTGGGCTCGGCCCATCAAAGTTTTTTCTTCGCTCGCTGTGTCTTTTTTTATGGAATCAATGCATTGCATTAAACAGTAGGCAAAGCAAGATCGCTTGCCACTAAGTTCAGTTACAAACGGAGCTAGTCCGTCACTCGGTTCCACCAGCCATCCCGGCCCCCTTGGCTGCCAGGGCGTGGCCAACATGATTAGAGCATCTCTAGTAGAGCCCTTATTCTTCCGAACCGAAAAAACTGAGTTTAGTCTCCCGAAAAACTAAAAGCGAGCGATTTTTAGCGTGGCGCAGAACAGCACCCGTATTCAGAACCGAAAAACGTCGATTTCAAAAATTGCCGGCAAAGTGATCATCGCAAACAAGCAGTAGAACTGAAATTCAAACATATTTAAGCATAGTTCGGGTTGCTACGATCGATAGATACATTGCATTTGAGGTGGTCGTCGGCGACCACCTCCAAAACTAACTAATTTCGCCGGCGGCGAGCTACTATACGCGCCGCGGCAGACTACGCCGTCGGCGGCCTACTCGGAGTCGAGGTCGACGACCTCCTGCTTCACGCGGCGGACGGCCGCCTCCTTCTGCGCGGCCTCGTACTCCCGCACGGCACTGACGGCTTCCGCTTCCTCGCGGCGAAAGCGCGCGCGCGCCTCGGCGGCGGAGATGACGGACACCTGCTGCACCGCCGTCGCCTCCTCGTCGTCGTTGAGGACGAAGTCCCCGGACTGCAGCTGGAGGGTGCGCACCGGAGGCACCTCCTCCTCCTCCTCCTCCTCGTCGTCGCTTCTGTCGGAGGCGGGCCGCCACAGCGCACGGCCGGACGCGGCCGAGGATGACCCCTCGCCGCTATTTGCATAGAGCGCGAGCTTCCCCGGCGGCGTCAGACCCCAGTTGGTCCAGCGCCGCGCGCTCCGCTTCCGAGTGCCTTCGCTGCGGTTCCATTTGCGCCGCTCGGCCTCCGACTGGAAGACGGGGGGGCGCGGCGGATTGTTGCTCCCGCCAATCCGCACGCGTCCCCTACCTCTGCTGTTCGCCCCGGCCATGCGGTCGCGGTGGTGGTGGAAAGAGAGGAGAAGCGGCGGCGGCGGCTCCGCGGTTGCTCGCCGGAATTCCAACCGTGCGCGCGGCGGAGGGGGCTTTGGCGGCGGAGGGAGTAGGGTTTTGGAACGCAACTCCCCTCCGCGGCCTGTAGATATACGGGTCGACGGTCTAGTTTCTCGGGCCCCCGAACTTCCGATACGGGCCGGCCCACCGATTCGGGTGCTGTTCTGCGCCACTTTCGGCCCGAACCCGTAAATCCGTCGGAAAAATTCAGTTCCGGCGGGATTTACGGGCTCTGTTAGAGATGCTCTTACAGATTCTAGGCCTTAGTTCGCTCGATGACCATTCCAACGCAGGACAGATCAGTTCTGTTGTTGTCTTTCCAGGCACACTCTCCCCATGCCAAACGCTTGTGCGATTTTGAGAGCATGTTCAGCCGCCAACACCTCTGCATGAAGAGCGTTCTGAAGATTGGGAATAAACCCAGCGAAGCAGGCGATCACATCTCCGTCTGCATCCCGAAGCACTGCACCCCAGCCTCCCGACAGCTTATTTGGTTTGAAGGAGCCGTCAATGTTGACCTTGATCCAGTCATCTTCAGACGCCACCCACCTCTTTAGGACAACTTCAGTATTAGTTTTAGCATTTGAGAGTCCACGCAAGATCCTCACTAGTCCTTCCCCGCTTTCCTTCTCTCACACTGTTTCTTTCACACCACCAACACTAAAGGAGAGTGGCAATGGTGGCGATTTTTTCAGGTCTGAAACTCAACAGCGCTTCGATAGTCTCAAAGGCAGTGATTGATACGTCTCCAACGTATCCATAATTTCTGATGTTCCATGCTTGTTTTATGACAATACTTACATGTTTTGCTTGCACTTTATAATGTTTTTATGCGTTTTCCGGAACTAACCTATTAACAAGATGCCACAGTGCCAGTTCCTGTTTTCTGCTGTTTTTTGTTCCAGAAAGGCTGTTCGGGCAATATTCTCGGAATTGGACGAAATCAACGCCAAAGATCTTATTTTTCCCGAGAGGCTCCAGAACACCGAAGGGGAGTCAGAGGGGAGGCCTGGGGCCCCCACACCATAGGGTCGCGCGGGCCAGCCCCTGGCCGCGCCGGCCTATGGGGAGGGCACCCTGTTGTTCCTCCTGCGCCGCATCTTCGCCTATATAAGCCCTTTCGACCTAAAAACTCGATACCAATTGACGAAACTCCAGAAAGACTCCAGGGGCGCCGCCGCCATCGCGAAACTCCAATTCGGGGGACAGAAGTCTCTGTTCCGGCACCCTGCCGGGACGGGGAAGTGCCCCCGGAAGCCATCTCCATCGACGCCACCGCCTCCATCATGCTCCGTTAGTAGTTCCCCCATGGACTACGGGTTCTAGCAGTAGCTAGTTGGTATTCTCTCCTCTATGTACTTCAATACAATGATCTCATGAGCTGCCTTACATGATTGAGATCCATCTGATGTAATCGGTGTTGTGTTTGTTGGGATCCGATGGATGATACATTATGATTAGTCTATCTATAAAGTTTGTGAAGTTATTGTTGCTGCAATCTTGTTATGCTTAATGCTTGTCACTAGGGCCCGAGTGGCATGATCTTAGATTTAAGCTCTATAATTATTGCTTAGATTGTATCTACAAGTTGTATGCACATGTCACTGTCCGGAACCAAAGGCCCCGAAGTGACAGAAATCGGGACAACCGGAGGGGAAGGTGGTGATGTGAGGATCACATGTTTTCACGGAGTGTTAATGCTTTGCTCCGGTACTCTATTAAAAGGAGTACCTTAATATCCAGTATATTCCCTAGAGGCCCGGCTGCCACCGGCTGGTAGGACAAAAGATGTTGTGCAAGTTTCTCATTGCGAGCACGTACGACTATATATGGAAAACATGCCTACATGATTAATGAATTGATGTTCTTTCTTAATGCTTTATCAATCCTATCAATTGCCCAACTGTAATTTGTTCACCCAACACTTGTCACTTGTTATTGGAGAGTTGCCACTAGTGTAGATCGCTGGGAACCCCGGTCCATCTCTCATCATCATATACTCGTTCTATATGTCATTGGAAGTAGTATCAACTATTTTCTGGTGCCATTGCCTCTGTGTTACTGTTACCGCTACTGTGTTACTATTACTACTGCTCTCATATTACTGCTGCGTTCACATTACCCCTGTTACTAGTGCTTTTCCAGGTGCAGCTGAATTGACAACTCAGTTGTTAAGGCTTATAAGTATTCTTTACCTCCCCTTGTGTCGAATCAATAAATTTGGGTTTTACTTCCCTCGAAGACTGCCGCGATCCCCTATACTTGTGGGTTATCAAGACTGTTTTCTGGCGCCGTTGCCGGGGAGGCATAGCTCTACTCATAAGTTCACCTGGGGAGTACACTCTACCTCTCTCTCTATTTTTATTTTGTTTTATTTTGTTTTGCTTAGTTTACTTTTGTCTAGTTTATTTGTGCTTAGTTTATTTCTGTCTAGTATTATTTTTCCTAGTTTACTTTTGCTTAGTTTCTTTTTGTCTTGTTTTACTTTTCTCATATACCCAAAAATCCATAAAAATTTGAAAAATCAAAAAATTAAAAACTGTTGTTATGGAAGAACGCATGACCATGTTGGAGCTCATAGAATTATATAATAATTATAGAGAATCAAGAACTGGTAAAGTAATGAGTGCTGTGATAGAAAATTTGAATACAATTGCTAAAATCTTGCTTAAACGCCATGATATAAATTGTTGCTCTAAAGAGGACACTAAACATCTAAAATTTCAATGTGGCTTTAGTGAAGAAGTTTTAATTAAGAACTATAATTGGAATAGCTATATTCATCTTGGGTTCGAAGAGGTAGAACAATTTGTCTTATTTATGGGAGCCTCTGAGATAGAATCCTTCATGGTTAAAAATTATGAAACTTGTGTTGTTTGTAAGGACCTTAAAGATTATGTCTCTTCTATCCATAATTTTTGCAATGAAAGCTACAGTGATAATCCTTATATCATTGATTATAAAGAGAGACTGATTAATGCACAAGAATGCACTCACAATTTGCAGGAACCTGTAGAAGAAGGAATTGATGAACCTGAAAGCTCATTGGATGAAAAAGAGGAGGAAATTGATGAACCTGAAAGCTCATTGGATGAAAAAGAAGAGGAGAGTGATGAACAAAAGGAGAAAGAATGGATTAGCTACCCATGCCAACCTTCTAATGAGAGTAACTCTTTATCTCTTACACTATTTGATTGTCCTCCATGCTTACCAGAAAAGGTTGAATGTTATGTTCCTGTGGATTCTCTTGAAATAGTACCTAAGAGTAAAACTTGTGAGAATAATTATTTTACTGTTATCTATGATAATCCATGCTACTTTGATAAATCTTATGATAATGCTTTGTTTGTGCCTGATGTCGAAATGCATGGTACTAAAGAGTTTTGCGTAGCAAATGTTTATGATAAATCTCTAGATGATGGTCCTAAGTTGCTTGATAATATTAATTGTACTACTAATGAAAATGGGATTGGAGAGGTCTTGACTTTATCTATGAGTCCCATATCTCTTGAGATTGATCAATCATCTTGTTATGTTATTGATAAAAGAGGGTTTGAAAGTTTTGATCCCACTATTTTTGAGCTTGATAAGAATTATGTGTTTATGGATCATGAAAAGCATGCTTTATGTGATAGTTATATTGTTGAGTTTGTTCATGAAGCTACTGAAAATTATTATGAGAGAGGAAAATATTGTAGGATAACGTTGCATAGAAAACAAAAATTTTCCTACCGCGAACACGCAATCCAAGCCAAGATGCAATCTAGAAGACGGTAGCAACGAGGGGTTTATCGAGTCTCACCCTTGAAGAGATTCCAAAGCCTACAAGAGTAGGCTCTTGTTGCTGCGGTAGACGTTCACTTGCCGCTTGCAAAAGCGCGTAGAAGATCTTGATCACGATCGCTTCCGGCGCCACGAACGGGCAGCACCTCCGTACTCGGTCACACGTTCGGTTGTTGATGAAGACGACGTCCACCTCCCCGTTTCAGCGGGCAGCGGAAGTAGTAGCTCCTCCTTGAATCCGGCAGCACGACGGCGTGGTGGCGGTGGCGGTGGAGATCTCCGGCGGAGCTTCGCTAAGCATATGCGGGAGAAGTGGAGGAGGAGAAGAAGCTAGGGTTTGGGGAGAGAGGGGGTTGGGCGCCGGCCCTCTAAGGGGTGCGGCCAAGGCTGAGCCAAAGAGTGGCTGCCCCCCTCCCTCTCCTCCTCATTATATAGGTGGAAGCCCCAAGAGTTCTAGTCCAAGTCTTCGAATAAGACCCCAACACTAAAACCTCCCATATGTGGGAAACCTACTCAAGGAGGGAGTCCCACTCAAGGTGGGACTCCCACCTTTCCTTGAGGTGGGGTGGCCGGCCACCTCTAGGTGGAGCCCACCTGGGACTCCTCCTTTAGGGTTTGGCTGGTCAAGCTTGTGGAGTCCTTCCGGGACTCCACCTTCCATAGTGCGTTTCTTTCGGACTTTTCTAGAACCTTCTAGAACCTGCCATAAATGCACCGGATCATTTCCAAACTTGGAATATGACTTCCTATATATGAATCTTATTCTCCGGACCATTCCGGAACTCCTCGTGATGTCCGGGATCTCATCCGGGACTCCGAACTAATATTCGAACTCCATTCCATATTCAAGTTCTACCATTTCAACATCCAACTTTAAGTGTGTCACCCTACGGTTCGTGAACTATGCGGACATGGTTGAGTACTCACTCCGACCAATAACCAATAGCGGGATCTGGAGATCCATAATGGCTCCCACATATTCAACGATGACTTTAGTGATCGAATGAACCATTCACATACAATACCAATTCCCTTTGTCACGCGATATTTTACTTGTCCGAGGTTTGATCTTCGGTATCACTCTATACCTTGTTCAACCTCGTCCCCTGACAAGTACTCTTTACTCGTACCGTGGTATGTGGTCTCTTATGAACTCATTCATATGCTTGCAAGACATTAGACGACATTCCACCGAGAGGGCCCAGAGTATATCTATCCGTCATCGGGATGGACAAATCCCACTGTTGATCCATATGCCTCAACTCATACTTTCCGGATACTTAATCCCACCTTTATAGCCACCCATTTACGCAGTGGTGTTTGGTGTAATCAAAGTACCTTTCCGGTACAAGTGATTTACATGATCTCATGGTCATAAGGACTAGGTAACTATGTATCGAAAGCTTATAGCAAATAACTTAATGACGAGATCTTATGCTACGCTTAATTGGGTGTGTCCATTACATCATTCATACAATGACATAACCTTGTTATTAATAACATCCAATGTTCATGATTATGAAACTAATCATCCATTAATCAACAAGCTAGTTAAGAGGCATACTAGGGACTTCTTTGTTTGTCTACATATCACACATGTACTAATGTTTCGGTTAATACAATTATAGCATGATATATAAACATTTATCATAAACATAAAGATATAAATAATAACCACTTTATTATTGCCTCTAGGGCATATCTCCTTCAGTCTCCCACTTGCACTAGAGTCAATAATTTAGTTTACATTTGTAAAGATATAACACCTTGGCCTTCTGGTGCTTTATCATATTTTGCTCACGGGAGAGGTTTTAGTCAACGGATCTGACATGCTCAGAAACGTATGTTTTTTGTAATTCATTTGCGTCTCAACGCATCACTCATTTCCAAATGAGTCGGCACTAAATATGTTTGATCTTCTGGTGGAACCTTAATTCCGCGGTCTGAAATATGTCACTAATATTGTCACACACAATATAGCTTCAAAGTTCTGACTCTGTCGGAACTACACCAAGTTCTCAAAGAACCTCTTGACTTTAACATCCTTTGTCATTGTCAAAACAATGACATATTCTGCCTTCTTTTGTAGAATCCGTCATAATATTTAGAACTCTTCTAAATCTAGCATAGACAACTTCTAGCTTATTTGTGCTCTCTTTTAAACAACACTTAGTCTAATTTGATATTGAAATTTTATTTTTATATGTGACAAAACAAATATCGGTGCAACATCTTACAGCGATTTGTTTGTCATTTCCCATATAAAACTATATATATATATCCTTAGTTCTTCTAAAGTACTCAAGAATATTCTTACTGTCGTCCAATGATCATCATATGAATCATTCTGGTATATGCTCATAACACTTTATAGCACATGACATCTGATTGTGTACATATTATTCGTGATCTATAATCACTCATGTGTTTTTACTTATTGAGTGTCAGATACACTCAAGTCTTGTTAAAACTTAACATGACAAGAATATTTTCTTAATATTTCTATATTGAACTATTTCAATATCCATTCTATGTACTTTGACTTAAACTTATTTTGTGTTTCAATCTATCTTCATAGATCTTGACACTAAATATGTTTCAGTCCAAATCCTTTCATTGAAGTTAATTTTCAATGAAACCTTTTAATCAAGTATATAATTACATCATTTATAACCAACTATATGTCATCTACATAAGTATTATAAATATGTCTCAGCGCTCCCACTTAATTTCTTGCAAATGCAAGCCTCTTCATCGTCTCTGATGAAATCAAAAACTCTTTGACTATTTCATCTGGTGAAGATTCAACTCCGCGATACTCACTTCATTCAATTGAAGTTTGTATACCTATCTAGTATTCCACGGACCAGCAAAACTCTTGGTTGTATCTTGTATACACCTTTTAATACATACTTCTGATAAGTGATGTCTACGCCCCCTCCTTTTCCTGTAGACAGTGTTGGGCCTCCAAGAGCAGAGGTTTGTAGAACAGCAGCAAGTTTTCCCTTAAGTGGATCACCCAAGGTTTATCGAACTCAGGGAGGAAGAGGTCAAAGATATCCCTCTCATGCAACCCTGCAACCACAAAGCAAGAAGTCTCTTGTGTCCCCAACACACCTAATACAATAGGTGCACTAGTTCGGCGAAGAGATAGTGAGATACAAGTAATATGGATGAGTGTGAGTGGTAATAGCAATCTGAATGAAATATGGCAGCGAGCAAACATTCAACAAAACAGTAGACAAACGGAGATTCGATGCTTGGAAGCAAGGCCCAGGGATCCTGCTTTCACTAGTGGACACTCTCAACAATGATCACATAATAGGACTACTCTACACCCTCTTGTTGGATGATGAACATCATTGTGTAGGATTACACGAACCCTCAATGCCGGAGTTAACAAGCTCCACAATATTCAATGTTCATATTTAAATAACCTTAGAGTGCAAGATAGATCAACACAACCAAACCAAGTACTAACATAGCATGCACACCGTAACCTTCACACTATGAAAGGAGGAATAGATCGCATCAATACCATCATAGTAATAGTTAACTTCATAATCTACAAGAGATCACAATCATAGCATAAACCAAGTACTTCATGATGCACACACTGCCAACATTACATCATGGAGGAGGAGTAAACTACTTTAATAACATCACTAGAGTAGCACATAGATGATATTCAACTAGATCACATAGAGAGAGAGATGAACCACATAGCTACAGCGGAGCCCTCAGCCCCGGGGGTGAATTACTCCCTCCTCATCATGGAGGCAGCGATGGCGGTGAAGATGGCGGTGGAGACGGCGGTGGAGATGGCTCCGGGGGCAATTCCCCATCCCGGCAGGGTGCCGGAACAGCGACTTCTGTCCCCCGAATTGGACTTTCGCGATGGCGGCGGCTCTGGATGGTTTTCTCTGTTTTCGTCGAACTCGTCGATGTTTTTAGGTCAGGGACGAATATATAGGCGGAGAGGCGGCGCAAGGAGGCGGCTGGGGCCCCCACACCATAGGCTGGCGCGGCCAGGGGGCCACCCGCGCCGCCTTATGGTGTGGGCCCCCTGCTGCCCGCCTCCGACTCTCCTTCGGTGTTCCGGAAGCTTCCGGGAATTCTAAGACTTTCGGTGTTGATTTCGTCCGATTCCGAAAATATTTCCTTACTAGGATTTCTGAAACCAAAAACAGCAGAAACAAAGAATCGGCCTTTCGGCATCTCGTCAATAGGTTAGTTCCGGAAAACGCATAAAAATGATATAAAGTGTGAACAAAACATGTTGGTATTGTCATAAAACAAGCATGGAACATCAGAAATTATAGATACGTTGGAGACGTATCATCATCCCCAAGCTTAGTTCCTACTCGTCCTCGAGTAGGTAAACGATAAAAGATAATTTCTGAGGTGACATGCTACCAACATAATCTTAATCATACTATTGTAAAGCATATGAGATGAATGCAGCGATTAGAAACAACGTAAATGCAATGAGTAAACAATTGAATCATATAGCAAAGACTTTTCATGAATAGTACTTTCAAGACAAGCATCAATAAGTCTTGCATAAGGGTTAACTCATAAAGCAATAATTCATAGTAAAAGCATTGAAGCAACACAAAGGAAGATTAAGTTTCAGCGGTTGCTTTCAACTTGTAACATGTATATCTCATGGATATTGTCAACATAGAGTAATATAATAAGTGCAATATGCAAGTATGTAGGAATCAATGCACAGTTCACACAAGTGTTTGCTTCTTGAGGTGGAGAGAAATAGGTGAACTGACTCAACAATAAAAGTAAAAGAATGGTCCTCCATAGAGGAAAGCATCGATTGCTATATTTGTGCTAGAGCTTTGATTTTGAAAACATGAAACAATTTTATCAACGGTAGTAATAAAGCATATGTATCATGTAAATTATATCTTATAAGTTGCAAGCCTCATGCATAGTATACTAATAGTGCCCGCACCTTGTCCTAATTAGCTTGGACTACCGGATCATCGCAATGCACATGTTTTAACCAAGTGTCACAAAGGGGTACCTCTATGCCGCCTGTACAAAGGTCTAAGGAGAAAGCTCGCATTGGATTTCTCGCTATTGATTATTCTCAACTTAGACATCCATACCGGGACAACATAGACAACAGATAATGGACTCTCTTTTATGCATAAGCATGTAACAACAGTTAATAATTTTCTCATATGAGATTGAGGATATATGTCCAAAACTGAAACTTCCACCATGGATCATGGCTTTAGTTAGTGGCCCAATGTTCTTCTCTAACAATATGCATGCTTAACCATAAGGTGGTAGATCTCTCTTACTTCAGACAAGACGAACATGCATAGCAACTCACATGAATTTCAACAAAGAGTAGTTGATGGCGTCCCCAGTGAACATGGTTATCGCACAACAAGCAACTTAATAAGAGATAAAGTGCATAAGTACATATTCAATACCACAATAGTTTTTAAGCTATTTGTCCCATGAGCTATATATTGCAAAGGTAGAGGATAGAAATTTAAAGGTAGCACTTCAAGCAATTTACTTTGGAATGGCGGAGAAATACCATGTAGTAGGTAGGTATGGTGGACTCGAATGGCATAGTGGTTGGCTCAAGGGTTTCGGATGCATGAGAAGTAATCCTTCTCGATACAAGGTTTAGGCTAGCAAGGTTGTTTCAAGCAAACACAAGCATAAACTAGTACATCAAAACTGATATAAAAGACATATTACAAGCATTATAAGACTATACATCGTCTTCCTTGTTGTTCAAACACCTCACTAGAAAATATCTAGACTCTAGAGAAACCACTCATGCAATCCAAATTTTAACAAGCTCTATGTATTTCTTCACTAATAGGTGCAAAGTATATGATGCAAGAGCTTAAACAAGAGCACAACAATTGCCAAGTATCAAGTTATTCAAGACATCATACCAATTACTACATGTAGCATTTTCCGTTTCCAACCATATAACAATTAACGAAGCAGTTTCAACCTTCGCCATGAACATTAAAAGCTAAGAACACATGTGTTCATACGAACCAGCGGAGCGTGTCTCTCTCCCACACAAGTATTTATTCAAACAAAAACAAAAACAAGAGCACACAGACGCTCCAAGTAAAGTACATAAGATGTGACTGAATAAAAATATAGTTTCAAGAGAAGGAACCTGATAATTTGTCGATGAAGAAGGGGATGCCTTGGGCATCCCCAAGCTTAGATGCTTGAGTCTTCTTGAAATATGTAGGGATGAACCACCGGGGCATCCCCAAGCTTAGACTTTTCACTCTTCTTGATCGTAGTATATCATCCTCCTCTCTTGACCCTTGAAAACTTCCTTCACACCAAACTTCTCATAAACTTCATTAGAGGGGTTAGTACATAATCAAAAACTCACATGTTCAGAGGTGACACAATCATTCTTAACACTTCTGGACATTGCTCAAAGCTACTGGAAGGTAATGGAACAAAGAAATCCACCCAACACAGCGAAAGAAGCAATGCGAAATAAAAGGCAGAATCTGTCAAAACAGAACAGTCCGTAAAGACGAATTTTTAATAAATACTTCCGTTGCTCAGATCAGAAAACTCAAAACTAATGAAAGTTGCGTACATATCTAAGGAACACGCACGTAAATTGTCATATTTTTCTGATTTTTCTACAGAGAAAACAGCCCAGATTCGTGACAGATAGAAATCTGTTTCTGCGCAGAAATCCAAATCTAGTATCAACCTTCGATTAGAGCCTTCACTTGGCACAACAAAACACAAAACTAAGATAAGGAGAGGTTGCTACAGTAGTAAACAACTTTCAAGACACAAATATAAAACAAAATACTGTAGCAAAATAACACATGGGTTATCTCCCAAGAAGTTCTTTTCTTTATAGCCATTAAGATGGGCTCAGCAGTTTTAATGATGCACTCGCAAGAAATAGTATTTGAAGCGAAAGAGAGCATCAAAAGGCAAATTCAAAACACATTTAAGCCTAACATGCTTCCTATGAAAAGGAATCTTGTAAATAAACAAGTTCAAGAAGCATAATGCAACAAGCATAGAAAGATAAAACAAGTATAGCTTCAAAAATTTCAGCACATAGAGAGGTATTTTAGTAACATGAAAATTTCTACAACCATATTTTCCTCTCTCATAATAACTTTCAGTAGCAACATGAGCAAACTCAACAATATAACTATCACTTAAAGCCTTCTTATCATGAGTCTCATGCATAAAATTATTGCTACTCCCAACATAAGCATAGTCAATTTTATTAGTTGTAGTGGGAGCAAATTCAACAAAGTAGCTATCATTATTATTCTCATCATCAAATATAGGAGGCATATTGTAATCATAATCAAATTTATCCTCCATAACAGGTGGTACCAAAAGACTACTATCATTATAATCATCGTAAATAGGAGGCAAAGTATCATCAAAGTAAATTTTCTCCTCAATGCTTGGGGGACTAAAAAGATCATGAAAACCAGCTTCCCCAAGCTTAGAACTTTCTATATCATTATCAACAATGGTGTTCAAAGCGTTCATACTAATATTACTACCAGCATGCAAATAAAATTCCATAGGTTTTTTAATTTTCGCATCAAACAATCCATGTTTTAAATCAGGAAATAGCATAAGAAGCTCATTCTTGTCCATTATGCTAAACTAGTGTAAACAAGAAACAAAAAGATGCAATTGCAGGATCTAAAGGAAATAGCTTCGAGTACTTACGATGCCGGAAAATAGCTTAGTAGCCGAGATCCGGAGTGTGAGTACCTTTTACCTTTCCTCCCCGGCAACGGCGCCAGAAAATAGCTTGATGTCTACGCCCCCTCCTTTTCCTGTAGACAGTGTTGGGCCTCCAAGAGCAGAGGTTTGTAGAACAGCAGCAAGTTTTCCCTTAAGTGGATCACCCAAGGTTTATCAAACTCAGGGAGGAAGAGGTTAAAGATATCCCTCTCATGCAACCCTGCAACCACAAAGCAAGAAGTCTCTTGTGTCCCCAACACACCTAATACAATAGGTGCACTAGTTCGGCGAAGAGATAGTGAGATACAAGTAATATGGATGAGTGTGAGTGGTAATAGCAATCTGAATGAAATATGGCAGCGAGCAAACATTCAACAAAACAGTAGACAAACGGAGATTCGATGCTTGGAAGCAAGGCCCAGGGATCCTGCTTTCACTAGTGGACACTCTCAACAATGATCACATAATAGGACTACTCTACACCCTCTTGTTGGATGATGAACATCATTGTGTAGGATTACACGAACCCTCAATGCCGGAGTTAACAAGCTCCACAATATTCAATGTTCATATTTAAATAACCTTAGAGTGCAAGATAGATCAACACAACCAAACCAAGTACTAACATAGCATGCACACCGTAACCTTCACACTATGAAAGGAGGAATAGATCGCATCAATACCATCATAGTAATAGTTAACTTCATAATCTACAAGAGATCACAATCATAGCATAAACCAAGTACTTCATGATGCACACACTGCCAACATTACATCATGGAGGAGGAGTAAACTACTTTAATAACATCACTAGAGTAGCACATAGATGATATTCAACTAGATCACATAGAGAGAGAGATGAACCACATAGCTACAGCGGAGCCCTCAGCCCCGGGGGTGAATTACTCCCTCCTCATCATGGAGGCAGCGATGGCGGTGAAGATGGCGGTGGAGACGGCGGTGGAGATGGCTCCGGGGGCAATTCCCCGTCCCGGCAGGGTGCCGGAACAGCGACTTCTGTCCCCGAATTGGACTTTCGCGATGGCGGCGGCTCTGGATGGTTTTCTCTGTTTTCGTCGAACTCGTCGATGTTTTTAGGTCAGGGACGAATATATAGGCGGAGAGGCGGCGCAAGGAGGCGGCTGGGGCCCCCACACCATAGGCTGGCGCGGCCAGGGGGCCACCCGCGCCGCCTTATGGTGTGGGCCCCCTGCTGCCCGCCTCCGACTCTCCTTCGGTGTTCCGGAAGCTTCCGGGAATTCTAAGACTTTCGGTGTTGATTTCGTCCGATTCCGAAAATATTTCCTTACTAGGATTTCTGAAACCAAAAACAGCAGAAAACAGCAACTGGCCTTTCGGCATCTCGTCAATAGGTTAGTTCCGGAAAACGCATAAAAATGATATAAAGTGTGAACAAAACATGTTGGTATTGTCATAAAACAAGCATGGAACATCAGAAATTATAGATACGTTGGAGACGTATCAATAATTAATGTATTTTGCCATCCTACTAGCATATCTCATAAAAGAAATATGTAGTGATTACTAGAATAATCCACATAGACTATAAGCATTGCTACGGAAGATCTAATCTTATCGTAGTCAACTCTTTGAACTTTGTCGTAAACAATTTTTTGACAAGTCGAGCTTCTTTAAGGATATTCCATCCAAGTCCATCAATTTTATAGATCCATTTACTTTCAAAAAGTATTTATCTATCTTGGATTTCATGGCATATAGCCATTTTAACGGAGTCAGGGCCCATCATAACTTCTTTGTTTGTAGTTGGTTTATCATTGTTCAAAATCAATCCTTTGTCCACAAATCATTTATTTGATCACAAAGTAAACCATACCTACAAGGTTCAATATGTACTTCGATCTCCATGGCTAAAACACTTTGTAGTCATGGGAGCCATGATCGTCGTGGCCGCTTCCGAAACCAATTCCGATGCTGTGCTACTCTGATCATTATGCTCAGTTTCATAAACCTTATCAAATTATATTGTCCTCCCACTCAAATACTTCACTAGAAACAATTTCTCGGAAATAAGAAACATTGACAAACACTTTTGTCTTTGTCTCGTAGTGGAAAGAATTCCCAATTAATTCTCTGGGATAACCAACAAAGACATTTATCCGATTTTGGTTGTAAATTTTTAGACCAAAATTTAAAGAAAATACTATTAGGGTTTATACCCATATCATAACTTGTATGGTGTCATTTCAACGGATCATGATGATGCTCTATTCAGTGTAAAAGCGGTAGTCACTAAAGCATTATCTACAAAAATATAATGGCGTCATAATATTTTATCTCATCATTAATCCAACAAGGTTTGGATACATCTCTTGGATACTATATCATCATTATGATTCTCCAAGAAATGTGAGTTGTAGAACAATTTCATGACTCTCTTAGATGTTCGCTAAAACTCGTAATTCAAATATTTTCACCATGATCCAATCATAGATATTTGACTTTTCTATTACGATGATTTCCACTTCATGCTGAAATTTATTTGAATCCATTCAAATGTTTCAAACTTCTTCCTTATCGAATATATCCACATATATATACTCAATTCATTGTTGAAAGTTTTCATGAAGTAGAAGAATCTCCCGAACACAACTATGCTCAGTGAACCATATACATCATTATGTATTTTTCAACTAAGTTTGTTGTCCGTTCAATTCTTGGCCTATGAACGGTATTTTAATCATTCTCTTTAGAAAAGATTTGCAAGCGCCAAATGATTCAAAAATCAAATGACTCCAAAAATCCATTTGCATGGAGTTCCTTCATGCATTCCTTTGTAACATGACCTAAATGGCGGTTCCACAAATAAGTGGAATTCAAATCATTTGCCTTATGGCATTTTAGCGTCAGTTTTATGTATGTGTGTTTCACCATTAAGATTTATAATAACTTATCCATCGTACATGGAGTAATGTCATAATTTGAACAACTCATTGTTTTCATTTGACCAGAGCAAAATAACAATTATTAAGTTCTTTATTATAAATTCTAAGGGCTAAATAGAATGTCAACGACGAACATAATAACACTTTATTTTGTTCCAGACGTGCATTCCTATCATATTCCTTGTCAGTCACTTAGGCCATTGTATTCTTGTATTGCGTTGTTTTGTATGACACTTCATACCAACCAATATGGTACTAATACCTAAGAATTTCATTGTGTGACTTAACTAGGAATACAACCATAACATGTATATCATTTATATACACCTGAGCTAGACTTTCTAGTCTTTTCTTTTCTTTTTGCCAAAATATCTTTTGCAGTTTCTCTTTTAGCTTTCCTCATTATTCAGAAAAACACTTCAACATTAATAACTTCTAGGTTTGTTGGTCAAATACCAATAACCTTGAGGTTCTTACTTTGAAGTTGATCATCATATGACAAGTGTTCCAGATTTCACTATTAGTAACTTTGTAATATGATGAACAATTTCACTCATAATTTTATCCATCATATCATGACGACTTTCCGAGACCATGTCTGTACATGCTAGGCTCGTAAAGTTTTAACCTTGGTATTTGCATGTGCAAATCTAGCTTGCACCTGTTGTATGCACACGTAGAATCTATCACACCCGATCATCACGTGATGCTTCGAAACGACGAGTTTTAGTAACGGTGCATATTAAGGATGGTCACTTCATGGATATGCGAATATCGTTAGTGCCCCAATAGTTGGAGGATTGTGACGCCTTGCGTCTTCAACCTTCGTACATTCCCATAAAACTTATGAGTTCATGTAGTCTCACCAAATTATATTCTATCATCTTGCAATAAGGTCTTAGATATCACATATATCTCATACCTTGATTATTTCTGAAAACTAAATTTTCAGCTCCTTACTTTTCAAACAGATTTGAACTTCAAGTTTCACGGAGACAAGATAACTTTAGGTACTAATTGAAACCATAGCTCTTTGAATCAACAATGTGAGGTTTACTAAAAGTTTGTAATAGGACTTAATCAATTCTTGATTCTTTAACAATACGGTACCAATCCGTAAAGTTTCTTGTCAGATTTTAACAGTATTTCTATCTCAATTATAAGACTAGCGCATAGTAGTAAACGGATGCCAATACTACAAAATTAATTCAAAATACTACTCAGACTATGTTTATGATAATTAGTTCATGTTTTAATCTAATTACTAATGAACTCCCACTTAATACAACATCCCTCATAGTTGTTAAGTAGTACACGATCCAAATTCACTACACCAAAAACCGATCATCACGTGAGATGATGTAGCTTCAATGGTGAACATCAACATGTTGATCATATCATCCATATGACTCGTGTTCAACCTTTCGGTTTCCGTTGTCCCGAGGCCATGTCTGTACATGCTAGGCTCGTCAAGCAAACCCAAGTATTCCGCGTGTGCAACATGGCTTACACCCGTCGTATGTGAATCGTTGAATCTATCACATCCGATCATCACGAGATGCTTTGAAACGACGAACTGTTACAACGGTGCATACGAGGGGAGAACACTTTATTATCTTGATATTAATGTGAGGGATCATCTTATAATGCTACCGTCGCGTTCTAAGCAAAATAAGATGCATAAAGGATTAACATCACATGCGATTCATATGTGATATGATATGGCCCTTTTGTCTTTGCGCCTTCGATCTTCATCTCCAAAGCACGGACATGATCTCCATCATCAACGGGCATGATCTTCATCATCGTCGGCGTAGCGTCAAGGTTCATGGCGCCGTCTTCATGATTGTCCTCCATGTAGCAACTATTACAACTACTTTGAAATACCTCTCAACATGAAATTTAAAGACAACCATAAGGCTCCTGCCGGTTGCCACAATACAATAATGATCATCTCATACATATTCATCATCACATTATGGCCATATCACATCACCAAACCCTGCAAAAACAAGTTAGACGTCTCTATATTGGTTTGCATATTTTACGTGGTTTAGGGTTTTCGAGAGAGATCTAATCTACCTACGAACATGGACCACAACGTTGATACCAATGTTGTCAATAGAAGAGTAAATTGAATCTTCACTATAGTAGGAGAGACAGACACCCGCAAAGCCTCTTATGCAATACAATTTGCATGTCGAACGAGGAACAAGTCTCATGAACGCGGTCATGTAAAGTTAGTCCGAGCCGCTTCATCCCACTATACCGCAAAGATGCAAAGTACTCAAACTAAAGATAACAAGAGCATCAATGCCCACAAAACCATTGTGTTCTACTCGTGCAACCATCTATGCATAGACACGGCTCTGATACCACTGTAGGATAACGTTGCATAGAAAACAAAAAATTTCCTACCGCGAACACGCAATCCAAGCCAAGATGCAATCTAGAAGACGGTAGCAACGAGGGGTTTATCGAGTCTCACCCTTGAAGAGATTCCAAAGCCTACAAGAGTAGGCTCTTGTTGCTGCGGTAGACGTTCACTTGCCGCTTGCAAAAGCGCGTAGAAGATCTTGATCACGATCGCTTCCGGCGCCACGAACGGGCAGCACCTCCGTACTCGGTCACACATTCGGTTGTTGATGAAGACGACGTCCACCTCCCCGTTCCAGCGGGCAGCGGAAGTAGTAGCTCCTCCTTGAATCCGGCAGCACGACGGCGTGGTGGCGGTGGCGGTGGAGATCTCCGGCGGAGCTTCGCTAAGCATATGCGGGAGAAGTGGAGGAGGAGAAGAAGCTAGGGTTTGGGGAGAGAGGGGGGTTGGGCGCCGGCCCTCTAAGGGGTGCGGCCAAGGCTGAGCCAAAGAGTGGCTGCCCCCTCCCTCTCCTCCTCATTATATAGGTGGAAGCCCCAAGAGTTCTAGTCCAAGTCTTCGAATAAGACCCCAACACTAAAACCTCCCATATGTGGGAAACCTACTCAAGGAGGGAGTCCCACTCAAGGTGGGACTCCCACCTTTCCTTGAGGTGGGGTGGCCGGCCACCTCTAGGTGGAGCCCACCTGGGACTCCTACTTTAGGGTTTGGCTGGTCAAGCTTGTGGAGTCCCTCCGGGACTCCACCTTCCATAGTGCGTTTCTTCCGGACTTTTCTAGAACCTTCTAGAACCTGCCATAAATGCACCGGATCATTTCCAAACTTGGAATATGACTTCCTATATATGAATCTTATTCTCCGGACCATTCCGGAACTCCTCGTGATGTCCGGGATCTCATCCGGGACTCCGAACTAATATTCGAACTCCATTCCATATTCAAGTTCTACCATTTCAACATCCAACTTTAAGTGTGTCACCCTACGGTTCGTGAACTATGCGGACATGGTTGAGTACTCACTCCGACCAATAACCAATAGCGGGATCTGGAGATCCATAATGGCTCCCACATATTCAACGATGACTTTAGTGATCGAATGAACCATTCACATACAATACCAACTCCCTTTGTCACGCGATATTTTACTTGTCCGAGGTTTGATCTTCGGTATCACTCTATACCTTGTTCAACCTCGTCCCCTGACAAGTACTCTTTACTCGTACCGTGGTATGTGGTCTCTTATGAACTCATTCATATGCTTGCAAGACATTAGACGACATTCCACCGAGAGGGCCCAGAGTATATCTATCCGTTATCGGGATGGACAAATCCAACTGTTGATCCATATGCCTCAACTCATACTTTCCGGATACTTAATCCCACCTTTATAGCCACCCATTTACGCAGTGGTGTTTGGTGTAATCAAAGTACCTTTCCGGTACAAGTGATTTACATGATCTCATGGTCATAAGGACTAGGTAACTATGTATCGAAAGCTTATAGCAAATAACTTAATGACAAGATCTTATGCTACGCTTAATTGGGTGTGTCCATTACATCATTCATACAATGACATAACCTTGTTATTAATAACATCCAATGTTCATGATTATGAAACTAATCATCCATTAATCAACAAGCTACTTAAGAGGCATACTAGGGACTTCTTTGTTTGTCTACATATCACACATGTACTAATGTTTCGGTTAATACAATTATAGCATGATATATAAACATTTATCATAAACATAAAGATATAAATAATAACCACTTTATTATTTCCTCTAGGGCATATCTCCTTCAAATATGGTTGTAGAAATTTGCATAGTACTAAAACATCTCTCTATATGCTTAAAATTTTGAAGTTACTCTTGTTTTATCTTCTTATGCTTGTCACTTTGTTATTCATGAATTTATTTGTGTACAAGATTCCTATGCATAGGAAGTGGGTGAGACTTAAATATGTTTTGAATTTGCTTTTTGATGCTCTCTTTTGCTTCAACTCTTATTTCTTGCGAGTGCATCATTAAAATTGCTGAGCCCATCTTAATGGCTATAAAGAAAGCACTTCTTGGGAGATAACCCATGTGTTTATTTTGCTACTGTTTTGTTGTGTTTTGGAAGTTGTTACTACTGTAGCAACCTCTCCTTATCTTTATTTTGTTGCAATGTTGTGCCAAGTGAAGCCTCTAATCGAAGATTGATACTAGATTTGGATTTCTGCGCAGAAACAGATTTCTATCTGTCACGAATCTGGGCTGTTTTCTCTGTAGGTAACTCAGAAAAATCTGCCAGTTTACGTGCGTGTTCCTCAGATATGTACGCAAATTTCATTAGTTTTGAGTTTTCTGATTTGATCAACGGAAGTACCTCTTTAAAATTCGTCTTTACTGGCTATTGTGTTTTGGCAGATTCTGTCTCTGTTTTTTGCATTGTCTCTTGTGGACTTTAAGCAAGGCTTTCTATACGTGGAGAGCTGTAGCTAATGTTTTATTGAGTTCTTGCAATGTGTCACTACAGGACCAAGGTGGATTCAAATTTTTTGAGTACTAACCCCTCTAATGAAGTTTATGAGAAGTTTGGTGTGAAGGAAGTTTTCAAGGGTCAAGAGAGGAGGATGATATATGATCAAGAAGAGTGAAAAGTCAAAGCTTGGGGATGCCCCCGTGGTTCATCCCTGCATATTTCAAGAAGACTCAAGCGTCTAAGCTTGGGGATGCCCAAGGCATCCCCTTCTTCATCAACTTATCAGGTTTCTTCTATTGAAACTATATTTTTATTCGGTCACATCATATGTGCTTTACTTGGAGCGTCTGTGTGCTTTTATTTTTGTTTTTGTTTGAATAAATTCGGATCCTAGCAATCCTTGTGTGGGAGAGAGACACGCTCCGCTTTTTCATATGAACACTTGTTCTTCGTTATACTTTTAATGTTCCATGATAAAAGTTGGAAGCTACAATACTTATGGTTATTTGGTTGGAAACAGAAAATGTCTCATATTGTCTTAGATAATTTGACACTTGGCAATTGTTTTGAGCTCTCAAGTAGATCATGATTAAGTTCTTGCATCATGTAGTTTGAACCTATTAGTGGAGAACTACTGTAGAGCTTGTTAAAATTGGTTTGCATGATTGGTCTCTCTTAAGGTCTAGATATTTTCTGGTAAAAGTGTTTGAGCAACAAGGAAGACAGTGTAGAGTATTATAATGCTTGCAATATGTTCTTATGTAAGTTTTGCTGCACCGGTTCATACTTGTGTTTGCTTCAAATAGCCTTGCTAGCCTAAGCCTTGTATCGAGAGGGAATACTTCTCATGCATCCAAAATCCTTGAGCCAACCACTATGCCATTTGTGTCCACCATACCTACCTACTACATGGTATTTCTCTGCCATTCCAAGTAAATTGCTTGAGTGCTACCTTTAAACAATTCAAAATGCTTCTCAATTTGTGTCAATGTTTTATAGCTCATGAGGAAGTATGTGGTGTTTATCTTTCAATCTTGTTGGGCAACTTTCACCAATGGACTAGTGGCTTCATCCGCTTATCCAATAATTTTGCAAAAAGAGCTGGCAATGGGATTCCCAGTCCCAAATTAATTAAGCAAAATAGACACTCCTCCATGGTATGTGATTGTTGGACGGCACCCGAAGGATTCGGTTAGCCATGGCTTGAGAAAGCAAAGGTGGGGAGGAGTGTCATCATAATAAAACTAAAATAAAAAGGCACTCCTTCATGGTATGAGATTGTTGGCAGGCACCCGAGGATTCGGTTAGCCATGGTTTGTGAAAGAAAGGTTGGAAGGAGTGCCACCCAAAAATAAAATAAAATGGGAGCCGCTCTTTGAAGGTTTGTCTGGCAAGGGGGTTAGAGTGCCCACTACCATTCGTTGACAACAACAAACACCTCTCAAAACTTTACTTTTATGCTCTCTTTATGTTTTCAAAACCAAAGCTCTAGCACAAATATAGCAATCAATGCTTCCCTCTGCGAAGGGCCATTCTTTTACTTTATGTTGAGTCAGTTTACCTACTTCCTTCCATCTTAGAAGCAAACACTTGTGTTAACTGTGCATTGATTCTTACATACTTCTATATTTGCATTCATCATATTACTTTGTGTTGACAACTATCCATGAGATATACATGTTACAAGTTGAAAGCAACCGCTGAAACTTAATCTTCCTTTGTGTTGCTTCAATGCCTTTACTTTGAATTTATTGCTTTATGAGTTAACTCTTGTGCAAGACTTTTGATGCTTGTCTTGAAAGTACTATTCATGAAAAGTTTTGCTATATGTTATCTATTTGTTAGCAACTATAAATCATTGCCTTGAGTCACTTCATTCATTTCATATGCTTTGTAATAGTATGATCAAGGTTATGTAAGTAGCATGAAACTATAGAAATTATTCTTTTTATCGTTTACCTACTCGAGGATGAGCAAGAACTAAGCTTGGGGATGCTGATACGTCTCCAACGTATCCATAATTTCTGATGTTCCATGCTTGTTTTATGACAATACTTACATGTTTTGCTTGCACTTTATAATGTTTCTAAGCGTTTTCCAGAACTAACCTATTAACAAGATGCCACAGTGCCAATTCCTGTTTTCTGCTGTTTTTGGTTCCAGAACGGCTGTTCAGGCAATATTCTCGGAATTGGACGAAATCAACGCCAAAGATCTTATTTTTCCCGGGAGGCTCCAGAACACCGAAGGGGAGTCAGAGGGGAGGCCTGGGCCCCCACACCATAGGGCCGCGCGGGCCAGCCCCTGGCCGCGCTGGTCTATGGGGAGGGCACCCTGTTGCCCCTCCTGCGCCGCCTCTTCGCCTATATAAGCCCTTTCGACCTAAAAACTCGATACCAATTGACGAAACTCCAGAAAGACTCCAGGGGCGCCGCCGCCATCGTGAAACTCCAATTCGGGGGACAGAAGTCTCTGTTCCGGCACCCTGCCGGGACGGGGAAGTGCCCCCGGAAGCCATCACCATCGACGCCACCGCCTCCATCATGCTCCGTGAGTAGTTCCCCCATGGACTATGGGTTCTAGCAGTAGCTAGTTGGTATTCTCTCCTCTATGTACTTCAATACAATGATCTCATGAGCTGCCTTACATGATTGAGATCCATATGATGTAATCGGTGTTGTGTTTGTTGGGATCCGATGGATGATACATTATGATTAGTCTATCTATAAAGTTTGTGAAGTTATTGTTGCTGCAATCTTGTTATGCTTAATGCTTGTCACTAGGGCCCGAGTGGCATGATCTTAGATTTAAGCTCTATAATTATTGCTTAGATTGTATCTACAAGTTGTATGCACATGTCACTGTCCGGAACCAAAGGCCCCGAAGTGACAGAAATCGGGACAACCGGAGGGGAAGGTGGTGATGTGAGGATCGCATGTTTTCACGGAGTGTTAATGCTTTGCTCCGGTACTCTATTAAAAGGAGTACCTTAATATCCAGTAGATTCCCTAGAGGCCCGGCTGCCACCGGCTGGTAGGACAAAAGATGTTGTGCAAGTTTCTCATTGCGAGCACGTACGACTATATATGGAAAACATGCCTACATGATTAATGAATTGTTGTTCTTTCTTAATGCTTTATCAATCCTATCAATTGCCCAACTGTAATTTGTTCACCCAACACTTGTCACTTGTTATTGGAGAGTTGCCACTA
The DNA here is from genome assembly GCF_019359855.2 of Lolium perenne. Taxonomy (NCBI): domain Eukaryota; kingdom Viridiplantae; phylum Streptophyta; class Magnoliopsida; order Poales; family Poaceae; genus Lolium; species Lolium perenne. The sequence continues at coordinate 130,519,858 of NC_067244.2, forward strand.
GTGTAGATCGCTGGGAACCCCGGTCCATCTCTCATCATCATATACTCGTTCTATATGTCATTGGAAGTAGTATCAACTATTTTCTGGTGCCATTGCCTCTGTGTTACTGTTACCGCTACTGTGTTACTATTACTACTGCTCTCATATTACTGCTGCTTTCACATTACCCTGTTACTAGTGCTTTTCCAGGTGTAGCTGAATTGACAACTCAGTTGTTAAGGCTTATAAGTATTCTTTACCTCCCCTTGTGTCGAATCAATAAATTTGGGTTTTACTTCCCTCGAAGACTGCCGCGATCCCCTATACTTGTGGGTTATCAGTGATCTTCTCCATTAACACAATTCTTTCCTCCTCTTGCTCACACAGCCTCCAGATTTTCTTGATCCGTTTGCACTTGAACAAAGAGTACGCAAATTTTACTGAGATCAACCCTTTAGAGTCAAAGTGCCAGGCTAGGCGATCATCAATGTCACTGTCTGTGGGTATAGCAAGGATACAAGCAGAGTCGACATCATTGAAATTGTCCCTAGTGTCCCTAATGAGGCCCTCATCCCATTGTCCAGTAACTGGGTTAATCAGACCACTAACAATTTTCAGCATGTTGTTCTTTGGGGTCGCCGGCAGCCTAGATATCCCTCTTGGGATCCAAGGGTCCTCCCATATTTTAATAGAGCAGCCATTTCCAACCTGCCAAATCATTCCCCTTTTAAGGACTTCTAGACCCTTAAGGATGCTTCTCCAAGTACAAGATATACCAGCTATCGCGTTCAAGCAGTTCCCATCAGGAAAATATCTAGCACTTGTGCGCATAGGGAATCTTGATTTTGAAGGATTCTCCACCCTTGGCGAGCAAGCATGGCCAGGTTGAAAGCATATATCTCTCTGAATCCCAAACCACCCTCAGCCTTTGGCTTCGTTAATTTCTCCCAAATGAGCTAGTGGATCTTGTTGGTCTTGTCTTGTTGACTCCACCAGTACCTACAAATCGATGTGCTAATCTCATCGCATATTGTCTTGGTGAGGTCAAAGCAGGACATCGTGGATGTAGGGATCGCTTGGGCCACCGGCTTGATCATGATCTCCTTCCCAGCACGGGAGAGAAGCTTCTCCATCCAGCCTTGGATCAACTTCCACACTGTGTCCTTTATGTGTCTGAAAGTCTTGGTTCTCGACTTGCCAACGTGAATAGGCATTCCTTGGTACCTCTCATTTAGGGCCTCCTTGGTATTCCCAAACTTTCAATCACTTCCTCCTTGTCCCCATTCTTCACATTGCTACTAAAGAAGATAGCAGATTTATTCTTGTTAAATAGTCTGACCCGTCCGCTCGTTGTGTTGGTTTCCTTCCTATGATGAAACCAGCCCGTGGTATCGGGTACTTGGTAGCGCTTGAGAACTTGGTAGAGAGTCTCGGGTACATACTTCCATGATAAGGTTGAAGAACAGCTCATCCCTGCTCGTGGCCGAGAAGAAGCACTGCTTCAAAGAGACGGCATCTAAAGGTATAATTGATGCCCCCCATAGGGGGCCTCACATCGCTCTGAGCACGTGAACCATTGGATCTTCCCATCTGCTGCATCTTAACCGTTTATTTTGGCCCTCCTCTCACTAGCTATCCCCATACAATGGCCAGTTCTTACCCGCTTCCGGCTGCATGTGGGCCCCACCTTCGCCGGGCCCGCACGTCAGCCACTGCGGCTGGGACATCTTTCGGTTTGCATTGCCTTCGGATGGTGGATATTCTCCACCCGTAGGGGTAGTTTCGGTCTTTCACATCTGCCATATAAAAATGAGATTGACGGAGGGAAACCCTAGCCGCCTTTGCCCAATCGCTGCGCGCATCCTCTCTCCCAATCCCCTCACTCCTCTGACCGTCCTCCTCCTCACCAACTGCTGCGATTCCCTTGCCCCGGAGCTCGGTCGCCGCCGAGCGTTTGAGGTGGAGGCCGCCGCTACCGGAGAGGAGGATGCCGCCGTCAACGAGCATGAAGAGGAGATGCACATCGACGCGCGTGAAGAGGGCAAGCCAGGCCGTCGACAAGCGCATGGAGGGAGGCTCTGCTAGTGTGCCTCTGTCGCTGATGTGCTGACCCATCCTCCTCATCTCCTCCATGATGCCTCTGGTGGCTGCCTCGCGCTGGTCTGAGCGACAGTGAGCGGAGCGACACAGGCGGCGGCCGCAGAAACCCTAGCCGCCTTTGCGTGTCTCCCCCAATCCCCACCTCGTCTCTCTCCCTCTCCCCTCCCCCAATCCCCTGCCGTATTCTCCTTATCAATCCTCTCCATCTCCCCGCAAGCTGGATCCACCCACGCCCTCGCGCTCGTGCGCCCCTCGTCCTCCTGCTCGCACGCGCCTCCCCTTGACATCGGAGGGCACGTTACTGATACGTCTCCGACGTATCCATAATTTCTTATGTTCCATGCCACTTTATTGATGATACCTACATGTTTTATGCATACTTTATGTCATATTTATGCATTTTCCGGCACTAACCTATTAACGAGATGCCGAAGAGCCAGTTGCTGTTTTCTGCTGTTTTTGGTTTCAGAAATCCTAGTAAGGAAATATTCTCGGAATTGGACGAAATCAACGCCCAGGGGCCTATTTTGCCACGAAGCTTCCAGAAGTTCGAGGGAGAGACGAAGTGGGGCCACGGGGCGCCGCCACACTAGGGCGGCGCGGCCCAGGGGGGGGCCCGCGCGGCCCTAGCATGTGGGGCCCCCGTCAGCCCTCCGACTCCGCCCTTCCGCCTACTTAAGGTCTTCGTCGCGAAACCCCCAGTACCGAGAGCCACGATACGGAAAACCTTCCAGAGACGCCGCCGCCAATCCCATCTCGGGGGATTCAGGAGATCGCCTCCGGCACCCTGCAGGAGAGGGGAATCATCTCCCGGAGGACTCTTCACCGCCATGGTCGCCTCCGGAGTGATGATTGAGTAGTTCACCCCTGGACTATGGGTCCATAGCAGTAGCTAGATGGTCGTCTTCTCCTAATTGTGCTTCATTGTTGGATCTTGTGAGCTGCCTAACATGATCAAGATCATCTATCTGTAATGCTATATGTTGTGTTTGTTGGGATCCGATGAATAGAGAATACTATGCTATGTTGATTATCAATCTATTATCTATGTGTTGTTTATGATCTTGCACGCTCTCCGTTATTAGTAGAGGCTCTGGCCAAGTTTTTACTCTTAACTCCAAGAGGGAGTATTTATGCTCGATAGTGAGTTCATGCCTCCATTAAATGCAGGGATGTGACGAGAAAGTTCTAAGGTTGTGGATGTGTTGTTGCCACTAGGTATAAAACATCGATGCTATGTCTAAGGATGTAGTTGTTGATTACATTACGCACCATACTTAATGCAATTGTCTGTTGTTTGCAACTTAATACTAGAGGGGGTTCGGATGATAACCTGAAGGTGGACTTTTTAGGCATAGATGCATGCTGGATAGCGGTCTATGTACTTTGTCGTAATGCCCAATTAAATCTCACAATACTCATCATATCATGTATGTGCATGGTCATGCCCTCTTTATTTGTCAATTGCCCAACTGTAATTTGTTCACCCAACATGCTTATTCTTATCGGAGAGACACCACTAGTGAACTGTGGACCCCGGTCCATTCTTTTAATCGAATACAATCTACTGCAATACTTGTTCTACTGTTTTCTGCAAACAATCATCATCCACACTATACATCTAATCCTTTGTTACAGCAAGCCGGTGAGATTGACAACCTCACTGTCACGTTGGGGCAAAGTAATTTGGTTGTGTTGTGCAGGTTCCACGTTGGCGCCGGAATCCCTGGTGTTGCGCCGCACTACACTCCGCCGCCATCAACTTTCAACGTGCTTCTTGGCTCCTACTGGTTCGATAAACCTTGGTTTCTTACTGAGGGAAAACTTGCCGCTGTATGCATCACACCTTCCTCTTGGGGTTTCCAACGGACACGTGCTGTACGCGTATCAAGGTCTTTTTCTGGCGCCATTGCCGGGGACCTGAAGAAAAGTTGCACCACAGAGATCTCTAACTCCCACGTCAACTTTGCGCCAGCAATATTTTTCTGGCGCCGTTGCCGGGGAGATCAAGACACGCTGCAAGGGGAGTCTCCACCTCCAATATCTTTACTTTGTTTTTGTCTTGCTTTATTTTATTTAGTACTTTGTTTGCTGGACTAAAACAAAACACAAAAAAATTAGTTGCTAGTTTTACTTTATTTGCTATCTTGTTTGCTATATCAAAAACACAAAAAAATAGTTACTTGCATTTACTTTATCTAGTTTTCTTTATTTACTGTTGCTAAAATGGGTACTCCTGAAAATACTAAGTTGTGTGACTTCACAACCACAAATAATAATGATTTCTTATGCACACCTATTGCTCCACCTGCTACTACAGCAGAATTCTTTGAAATTAAACCCGCTTTACTGAATCTTGTTATGCGAGAGCAATTTTCTGGTGTTAGTTCTGATGATGCTGCTGCCCATCTTAATAATTTTGTTGAACTATGTGAAATGCAAAAGTATAAGGATGTAGATGGTGACATTATAAAATTAAAATTGTTTCCTTTCTCATTAAGAGGAAGAGCTAAAGATTGGTTGCTATCTCTGCCTAAGAATAGTATTGATTCATGGACTAAATGCAAGGATGCTTTTATTGGTAGATATTATCCCCCTGCTAAAATTATATATTTGAGAAGTAGCATAATGAATTTTAAACAATTGGATAATGAGCATGTTGCACAAGCATGTGAAAGAATGAAATCTTTGGTTAAAAATTGCCCAACCCATGGACTGACTAATTGGATGATCATCCAAACCTTTTATGCAGGACTGAATTTTTCTTCGCGGAACTTATTGGATTCAGCTGCTGGAGGTACCTTTATGTCCATCACTCTAGGCGACGCAACAAAGCTTCTTGATAATATGATGATTAATTACTCTGAATGGCACACGGAAAGAGCTCCACAAGGTAAGAAGGTAAATTGTGTCGAAGAAACCTCTTCCTTGAATGATAAGATTGATGCTATTATGTCTATGCTTGTGAATGGTAGGACAAATGTTGATCCTAATAATGTTCCGTTAGCTTCATTGGTTGCTCAAGAAGAACATGTTGATGTAAACTTTATTAAAAATAATAATTTCAACAACAATGCTTACCGGAACAATTCTAGTAACAACTATAGGCCATATCCTTATAATAATGACAACGGCTATGGTAATTCTTATGGGAATTCTTACAACAATAATAGGAATACACCCCCTGGACTTGAAGCTATGCTTAAAGAATTTATTAGTACACAAACAGCCTTTAACAAATCTGTTGAAGAAAAGCTTGGGAAAATTGATATACTTGCTTCTAAAGTCGATAGTCTTGCTGCTGATGTTGATCTTTTGAAATCGAAAGTTATGCCTAATGAAAATAATAATAATAAGATTGTTACTACAGCAAATGCCATCCAAGTTAGAATTAATGAGAATATAAGATTGATGGCCGAATTGCGCGCTAGGTGGGAGAAAGAAGAAAATGCTAAAGAAGATAATATAGCTAAAGTTTGGACTATTACCACCACTAGTAATTCTAATGCTCCACATGTTGCTGCACCTCCTACTATTAATGGTAAAATAATTGGTATTGGCAATGTTTCCACTTCTAATGCAAAGCGTGAAAAACTGCCTGAAACTGCTAAAACTGCTGAAACTGCCTGTGATAAAACTGCTGAAATTTTTTCCAACCTTGGGGACAATGATCCCATTGCTTTAGATTATAATGGTTTGGATTTTGATGATTGCCACATCTCTGAAGTTATAAAGTTCTTACAAAAACTTGCTAAGAGTCCTAATGCTAGTGCTATAAATTTGGCTTTCACAAAACATATTACAAATGCTCTCATAAAAGCTAGAGAAGAGAAATTAAAACTTGAAACTTCTATTCCTAGGAAGTTAGAGGATGGTTGGGAGCCCATCATTAAGATGAAGGTCAATGACTTTGATTGTAATGCTTTATGTGATCTTGGTGCAAGTATTTCCGTTATGCCTAAGAAAATCTATAATATGCTTGACTTGCCACCATTGAAAAATTGTTATTTGGATGTTAATCTTGCTGATAATTCTACAAAGAAACCTTTGGGGAGAGTTGATAATGTTTGCATTACCGTTAACAATAACCTTGTCCCCGTTGATTTTGTTGTCTTGGATATTGAATGCAATGCATCTTGTCCCATTATATTGGGAAGACCTTTTCTTCGAACTGTTGGTACTATTATTGATATGAAGGAAGGTAATATTAAATATCAATTTCCTCTCAAGAAAGGTATGGAACACTTCCCTAGAAAGAGAATGAAGTTACCTTTTGATTCTATCATTAAAAAAAATTATGATGTTGATACTTCGTCTCTTGATAATACTTGATACACACTTTCTGCGCCTAGCTGAAAGGCGTTAAAGAAAAGCGCTTATGGGAGACAACCCATGATTTTACTACTGCACTTTTATTTTATATTTGAGTCTTGGAAGTTGTTACTACTGTAGAAACCTCTCCTTATCCTAGTTTTGTTGTATTGTTGTGCCAAGTAAAGTCTTTGATAGTAAGGTTCATACTAGATTTGGATTACTGCGCAGAAACAGATTTCTTTGCTGTCACGAATCTGGGCCTAATTCTCTGTAGGTAACTCAGAAAATTATGCCAATTTACGTGAGTGATCCTCAGATATGTACGCAACTTTCATTCAATTTGAGAATTTTCATTTGATCAAGTCTGGTGCCTCAATAAAATTCGTCTTTACGGACTGTTCTGTTTTGACAGATTCTGCCTTTTATTTCGCATTGCCTGTTTTGCTATGCTTGATGGATTTTTCGATTCCATTAACTTTCAGTAGCTTTGTGCAATGTCCAGAAGTGTTAAGAATGATTATGTAACCTCTGAACATGTGAATTTTGATTATGCACTAACCCTCTAATGAGTTGTTTTGAGTTTGGTGTGGAGGAAGTTTTCAAGGATCAAGAGAGGGAGATGATACAATATGATCAAGGAGAGTGAAAGCTCTAAGCTTGGGGATGCCCCGGTGGTTCACCCCTGCATATTTCAAGAAGACTCAAGCGTCTAAGCTTGGGGATGCCCAAGGCATCCCCTTCTTCATCGACAACATTATCAGGTTCCTCTAGTGAAACTATATTTTTATTCCATCACATCTTATGTACTTTGCTTGGAGCATCGGTTTGTTTTTGTTTTGTTTGAATAAAATGGATCCTAGCATTCATTGTGTGGGAGAGAGACACGCTCCGCTGTTGCATATGGACAAATATGTCCTTAGGCTTTACTCATAGTGTTCATGGCGAAGGTTGAATCTTCTTCGTTAAATTGTTATATGGTTGGAAACGGGAAATGGTACATGTAGTAATTGGTAAAATGTCTTGGATAATTTGATACTTGGCAATTGTTGTGCTCATGTTTAAGCTCTTGCATCATATACTTTGCACCTATTAATGAAGAAATACATAGAGCTTGCTAAAATTTGGTTTGCATAATTGGTCTCTCTAAGGTCTAGATAATTTCTAGTAAGAGTTTGAACAACAAGGAAGATGGTGTAGAGTCTTATAATTCTTACAATATGTCTTTTATGTGAGTTTTGCTGCACTGCTTCATACTTGTGTTTGTTTCAAATAGCCTTGCTAGCCTAAACCTTGTATCGAGAGGGAATACTTCTCATGCATCCAAAATCCTTGAGCCAACCACTATGCTATTTGTGTCCACCATACCTACCTACTACATGGTATTTCTCCGCCATTCCAAAGTAAATTGCTTGAGTGCTACCTTTAAATTTCTATCCTTTACCTTTGCAATATATAGCTCATGGGACAAATAGCCTAAAAACTATTGTGGTATTGAATATGTACTTATGCACTTTATCTCTTATTAAGTTGCTTGTTGAGCGATAACCATGTTCCTGGGGACGCCATCAACTACTCTTTGTTGAATATCATGTGAGTTGCTATGCATGTCCGTCTTATCTGAAGTAAGGGCGATTTACCATGAGCTGAATGGTTTGAGCATGCATACTGTTAGAGAAGAACATTGGGCCGCTAACTAAAGCCATGATCCATGGTGGAAGTTTCAGTTTTGGACAAATATCCTCAATCTCATATGAGAAAATTAATAATTGTTGAATTCTTAAGCATTAAAGAGGAGTCCATTATCTGTTGTCTATGTTGTCCCGGTATGGATGTCTAAGTTGAGAATAATCAAAAGAGAGAAATCCAATGCGAGCTTTCTCCTTAGACCTTTGTACAGGCGGCATAGAGGTACCCCTTTGTGACACTTGGTTAAAACATATGTATTGCGGTGATAATCCAGGTAATCCGAGCTAATTAGGACAAGGTGCGGGCACTATTAGTATACTATGCATGAGGCTTGCAACTTGTAGGATATAATTTACATGATACATATGCTTTATTACTACCGTTGAAAAAATTGTTTCTTGTTTTCAAAACCAAAGCTCTAGCACAAATATAGCAATTAATGCTTCCCTCTGCGAAGGGCCTTTCTTTTACTTTTATGTTGAGTCAGTTCACCTATTTCTCTCCATCTCAAGAAGCAAAAACTTGTGTGAACTGTGCATTGATTCCTACATACTTGCATATTGCACTTGTTATATTACTTTGCATTGACAACTATCCATGAGATATACATGTTACAAGTTGAAAGCAACCGCTGAAACTTAATCTTCCTTTGTGTTGCTTCAATACCTTTACTTTGAATTATTGCTTTATGAGTTAACTCTTATGCAAGACTTATTGATGCTTGTCTTGAAAGTACTATTCATGAAAAGTCTTTGCTATATGATTCATTTGTTTACTCATTGCATTACCATTGTTTTGATCGCCGCATTCATTACATGTTCTTACAATAGTATGATCAAGGTTATGATGGCATGTCACTCCAGAAATTATCTTTGTTATCGTTTACCTACTCGGGACGAGCAGGAACTAAGCTTGGGGAGGCTGATACGTCTCCGACGTATTGATAATTTCTTATGTTCCATGCCACTTTATTGATGATACCTACATGTTTTATGCATACTTTATGTCATATTTATGCATTTTCCGGCACTAACCTATTAACGAGATGCCGAAGAGCCGATTCTTTGTTTTCTGCTGTTTTTGGTTTCAGAAATCCTAGTAAGGAAATATTCTCGGAATTGGACGAAATCAACGCCCAGGGGCCTATTTTGCCACGAAGCTTCCAGAAGTCCGAGGGAGAGACGAAGTGGGGCCACGGGGCGCCGCCACACTAGGGCGGCGCGGCCCAGGGGGGCCGCGCGGCCCTAGCGTGTGGGGCCCCCGTCAGCCCTCCGACTCCGCCCTTCCGCCTACTTAAGGTCTTCGTCGCGAAACCCCCAGTACCGAGAGCCACGATACGGAAAACCTTCCAGAGACGCCGCCGCCGCCAATCCCATCTCGGGGGATTCAGGAGATCGCCTCTGGCACCCTGCCGGAGAGGGGAATCATCTCCCGGAGGACTCTTCACCGCCATGGTCGCCTCCGGAGTGATGAGTGAGTAGTTCACCCCTGGACTATGGGTCCATAGCAGTAGCTAGATGGTCATCTTCTCCTAATTGTGCTTCATTGTTGGATCTTGTGAGCTGCCTAACATGATCAAGATCATCTATCTGTAATGCTATATGTTGTGTTTGTTGGGATCCGATGAATAGAGAATACTATGCTATGTTGATTATCAATCTATTATCTATGTGTTGTTTATGATCTTGCAAGCTCTCCGTTATTAGTAGAGGCTCTGGCCAAGTTTTTACTCTTAACTCCAAGAGGGAGTATTTATGCTCGATAGTGGGTTCATGCCTCCATTAAATGCAGGACGGTGAGAAAGTTCTAAGGTTGTGGATGTGTTGTTGCCACTAGGGATAAAACATCGATGCTATGTCTAAGGATGTAGTTGTTGATTACATTAAGCACCATACTTAATGCAATTGTCTGTTGTTTGCAACTTAATACTAGAGGGGGTTCGGATGATAACCTGAAGGTGGACTTTTTAGGCATAGATGCATGCTGGATAGCGGTCTATGTACTTTGTCGTAATGCCCAATTAAATCTCACAATACTCATCATATCATGTATGTGCATGGTCATGCCCTCTTTATTTGTCAATTGCCCAACTGTAATTTGTTCACCCAACATGCTTATTCTTATCGGAGAGACACCACTAGTGAACTGTGGACCCCGGTCCATTCTTTTAATTGAATACAATCTACTGCAATACTTGTTCTACTATTTTCTGCAAACAATCATCATCCACACTATACATCTAATCCTTTGTTACAGCAAGCCGGTGAGATTGACAACCTCACTGTCACCTTGGGGCAAAGTAATTTGGTTGTGTTGTGCAGGTTCCACGTTGGCGCTGGAATCCCTGGTGTTGCGCCGCACTACACTCCGCCGCCATCAACCTTCAACGTGCTTCTTGGCTCCTACTGGTTCGATAAACCTTGGTTTCTTACCGAGGGAAAACTTGTCACTGTACGCATCACACCTTCCTCTTGGGGTTCCCAACGGACGCGTGCTGTACGCGTATCAAGCTCTTTTTCTGGCGCTGTTGCCGGGGACCTGAAGAAAAGTTGCACCACAGAGATCTCTAACTCCCACGTCAACTTTGCGCCAGCAGTTACCACGCGAGCAACAACAGCGCGACATGGATCTGACGGCTGATGCGGGAGGGAGAAGAAGGAGGTAGTAGGAGTAGGGGGTGGAGCAAACCTATGGAGAAAGAGGTGAACCGGAAGATCACTCCGGCGCGACCACGCGAGACCACCAACGCGGATCTGCCTCTTCGTGTTCTCTGCTGGAATCATCCTTCATGGTACGTCCTTCTCCACTTTCTTGATCTATAGCTCTATCTATGTTTATATATTCAGTATTTTCGATGGATCTAATGGATTGTGATCACGTTTTCCCATCATACTTTTCATGTGAAGCAGCCAAGCAAGTTTACTATCACGACACAATGGGTCAAATTAAAGGAATGGTGTTGTTCAGTAAAGATTGTTACCATGCGTCTATTTTTCTATTTGACTGAAAAGTGGCTGCTGCCAATGAGAACAGGTGTGCTCCAATTTTCCCTCTCCGACTCCCCACTCTCTGAACCGACCCCTCTCTCTCCAATAAAGTTCGTTCATACAGATTGGTAGTGATTCAATTTCCAATCAACTTATTAGATTATGTCTTTCATTTCTATTATTACTGATTTCTAGGTTTTACTTGAAAACAATGACATGTATCACGAAAGATTCCATGTGTTATATATACAAGTTGTATGTACCATGTTTTTTTGTTTATATGAATTTGGTTGGTTCACATTTACAGCCTGACCTTGGCCTGATTTCAACATCTCCATACTTCTCGTTTTCTCTAGGAGTGGAGAATGGAGGCTAGGCCATCTAGACAATGGCAACAAGGTTGATGGAGACAAGGCAATGAAGATAGTAGGAAGAAAGCCCCGTCTTGACATTTCTGTGGGATATTACTTTCAACGGTCTGATAAGATTTTTTTGCTTGGCTTTATTTATATAATTGCTCATATTTGTTTGTTTTCCTTTTGTTATTGTCGCTCTTTGCAAGGATCGTTGCATACTAATTGATTGCTATGTCTATTGATTTGTGTGCAATCAAACATTCTGATGCATATGATGTTTATTTGGTACCAGTGGCCTTTTTGAGTTTCTCGTGGGAGGATGCTGAGTAAAACTACCAAGATACCGGCGAGAACCTAAAGACAATGATATTCCTTGGTACTTGTTCATCACTGAAATACCCAAACCTAACATTTCATTCGGTTTTGCCTTCTGCAAGGATATGAGAGGAGGTTAGTTCCTTTCTTTTTAGCTTCTACGGAGTAGATATGTGAGATTACTTCTAATTGTTTCAGAGCGTTCTTGATTTGCTCTTGCTTGATTACCTCTTTAACTTACTATTTGAAGGATTTATATGCACATGATTAATGAATTAGTTTTAGTACTAAAATCATGTGTGTGATCATTTAATAAATTCTCTTCTAATTTGTCTTCTTTTCCTAATGTATTTTTTACTTAATATTGCCCTTGATCTTTTGCTTTAACAAGAAAATTCGATCATGTTTCTAGGTATTGATGTCATGGCCAGTGGTGAAGCTAACCTGACTGGATTGCCCCAGGCAAACCACCAAAGGTCCTGGCTAATAATATTTTACCCACTAAAAGTTTTGAGTAGCTATTCTAGACGGTTCTATAAGTGAAATAGGGGATTTTGGGCAGAGCCAGGGCAACTGCCCAGCCTTGCCGGGCTGAATCTCCGCCACTGGTCATGGGATATCAAATTACTGGATTGATATCATGCGGTATCAAATTACCTTTCTTTCCAAGATCTATTAAGTGTTGTTAATTTTCCTTGGTTTATGAAAATGATTCTTTTGTACTACTATCTTGTCCTTTAGGTAGCACACCACGCTACTATATGTGTTTATCCCTCTCCAATAACACAATGTATTTCTAGATTTGTGGTACCTGTTTCTTTCATTAGTGAAGGTGCTCATGCACTTTGATGCTTCTTTGTGGCTATTTACCTAAAAGAGAGAAAAGTTTTGCCGGAGTTATATTACCATTCTCATTCAACTAATAGCTTCTCTTTTCTAAAATTCAGCTAGAATTATGTTACCCCTCTCTCAGTTATGTGACTTTCATTTACAATCAGTCTGAAAGGAAAGATTATTTAGATGGACACTGCCCACAGGTAAAAAGCCGCCACTGGTCATGGAATATCAAATTACTGAATTGATGTCATGCGATATCAAATTACCTTTCTTTCCAAGATCTATTAATTGTTGTTAATTTCCCTTGGTTTATGAAAATGATTCTTTTGTACTACTATCTTGTCCTTTAGGTAGCACACCACGCTACTATATGTGTTTATCCCTCTCCAATAACACAATGTATTTCTAGATTTGTGGTACCTGTTTCTTTCATTAGTAAAGGTGCTCATGCACTTTGATGCTTCTTTGTGGCTATTTACCTAAAAGAGAGAAAAGTTTTGCCGGAGTTATATTACCATTCTCATTCAACTAATAGCTTCTCTTTTCTAAAATTCAGCTAGAATTATGTTACCCTCTCTTAGTTATGTGACTTTCATTTACAATCAGTCTGAAAGGAAAGATTATTTAGATGGACACTTCCCACAGGTAAAAAGCCGCCACTGGTCATGGAATATCAAATTACTGAATTGATGTCATGCGGTATCAAATTACCTTTCTTTCCAAGATCTATTAAGTGTTGTTAATTTCCCTTGGTTTATGAAAATGATTCTTTTGTACTACTATCTTGTCCTTTAGGTAGCACACCACGCTACTATATGTGTTTATCCCTCTCCAATAACACAATATATTTCTAGATTTGTGGTACCTGTTTCTTTCATTAGTAAAGATGCTCATGCACTTTGATGCTTCTTTGTGGCTATTTACCTAAAAGAGAGAAAAGTTTTGCCGGAGTTATATTACCATTCTCATTCAACTAATAGCTTCTCTTTTCTAAAATTCAGCTAGAATTATGTTACCCCTCTCTCAGTTATGTGACTTTCATTTACAATCAGTCTGAAAGGAAAGATTATTTAGATGGACACTGCCCACAGGTAAAAAGCCGCCACTGGTCATGGAATATCAAATTACTGAATTGATGTCATGCGGTATCAAATTACCTTTCTTTCCAAGATCTATTAAGTGTTGTTAATTTCCCTTGGTTTATGAAAATGATTCTTTTGTACTACTATCTTGTCCTTTAGGTAGCAACACCACGCCACTATATGTGTTTACCCTTCTCCAATAACACAATGTATTTCAAGATTTGTGGTACCTATTTCTTTCATTAGTAAAGGTGTTCATGCACTTTGATGCGTCTTTGGGGCTATTTACCTAAAGAGAGGAAAAAATTTCCCGAGTTATATTACCATTCTCATTCAACTATTAGCTTCTCTTTTCTAAAATTCAGCTAGAATTATATTACCCCTCTCTCAGTTATGTTAGTTTTATTTACAATCAGTCTGAAAGGAAAGATTATTTAGATGGACACTGCCCACAGGTAAAAATTGGGTACTTGGGTGCTCTTTACTTTCTCTTTCCCCATAACTCTGTGCAATTTATTCATCGTGGCGATTTTATGGATTTTAAAGAGTGCACATACGCAAGGGGGAGTTGTCAGGTATTAGTTTGGAGTGTGCATATAGGCAACTATTTTGTGAGTTTGGTTGTCGACTTAGTTTCATAGGTATACATCGATTCTGATATATTTGGTGTTTGTTCCGAGTATTGAATCATCTATATTTTGCACTTGCAGATGAAATCTTGGGAAAATAGTGTACTTGCATGGGATTGTAACTTACTGAATTATTTCAGACTTGGCACCAGTTTGTTCATATTATTTTATCCTAAACAAGGATGGTTTTCACTTTCCTATGTTATCCGTTACTAGCAAATTTCTCCACTTTTCTATCTGTTGCAAACAAGCTTAGCAAATGGGATGTGTCTGTTCTATCCTCCTGCCTCAGAGGTAGGTTTGATTCTTGCTAGATATCTTATCGTTGAAACAACACCATGTTTGTTGGCAAACACAATTTTATTTTTAAAAGCAGTGTCAGATCTATTTAATTGATCCATCCGACCGATTTTCTTTGAAGTTAGTTATGCATAGATGTCAAGTGATTAAACTGAAATAAGCCCGATGATTATTGAAGGTTGACAGTGCCTTCAGGACACTCAGTTTATGTGAGCAACCAGTGCTCTAGGGACATCCCTTGCACTCCAGCTGGAAAAGCACTTGGAGTAATCAACTAATCTTGAAATAGTTGATTCCCACAACAGCAAGCAGTTGCCAGTGAGGTTCTAAATGAGTCTACTTGTTGTCAAGTATCAAAGGTTATCTGGAATATCCGAGAGGTCATTTATATCACTCTTTTAATATGTTGATCTTGTATTTATAGTACTAATAAAGCATTGTATTTAGTTGATTCCTAATAGTGAGACTGATGTTCCGAGGCTGAATATGATTGTTATTTGGGTTCCAAGTGACATGGTTTAGATGCATGTTTTATGAATGGGCATCTATTGTACATTGTAGAGGATAGCGGTCATGAAAACTTGCAATGTTTCACTGCACATTTTCACGCCGCTGCAACATTGTAGATTAAGTATATGTGATGACCTCGCCTGAATATGACCGTGAGGCAGCCTGGCTCCGCCTCCTCCAGAACCAGAGACGTAAGAATATGTTGATCTCAGGTGTGCCACTGCATAAGGTATTTTCCTTTTATTTTGCTTCATGTGCTCTGTTTTTTGTACTATGAACTTTTTAGTTCGTCTAAGTAAACTCTAAGCCATGGGCTTATATCTCCATGCCATTGATGATACGAGTGATTTGTTCTTTGATCGAGTTTTAGGTTGTAGTTTCTACAAATATGATCTTTGTAGTGTGTTACTTATTATAGTTCTGCATGAGTTGTTTGTTGAGCCTACATCAAGTATTGTGAATTTTGCACCTGCACAAACTGATATATTTCTCGGCTACATACACACAAACAAAGATTTTATAAGTGGCGTCGTTCTGTCCTTTTTCATTAATAGTGAGTTCTAGCTATGTTCATTTGTTTTTCTCGCGAGGATTTCTGCTAGGTCATGAAGCGAAATAAGGCTTGAGGAAAAATAATGTGTCCCTTTTGTGAATTACCAAGAGCTTGGCCAGCAAGGGCAGCAATAAGAGTTTCGAGCAATTAATCGTGAGGTGACTAACTTGGATTGTTTTTTTATTTCCGTTGTAGTTGCAATTTTTTCTCCTATTATGTGCTAGCCTGGAATTAAATGTTTTTTTATGCTACCTAGCTAGCAGAAACCACAACTTTGTTCATGTGCTTTGCCACCTCTTTAATAAAAGGGACATGATTTCTCTTACTTTTTATGCATATAGTATTTATGCGCTTGAGCTACAGTTTTAAATCGTCTATATTTAATCCATGTTGAAGAAAGTTTATCCGATGCTTCTTGTACTAAATGATATATTCTTCGTTGTTTGAATCTTCTTTCGAATTTAAATTACCAGGCTTTGGTGTACATGATTATTGAGAAGGTTTAGAGGATCCTTGGTGCTCTAATCGGGTAGGGGAAGACATCAAAGTAAAACCACACCAAAAAGATATCTGCTCTGATGATTCTTGGTGCTCTATTCCGTGCATAAACTTACGTCTACTGTGAGCCGAGCTCAACTCGGAGCAAGCCACGAAAAGCTCAGGCCGAGCCAAAAGCTCACCCCCGACGTCCATCCTTACCTATAAGGTTTACGTTTCCCATGTACTGTGCCCTATCAAGGCTATGTTCTGATAATGCCCATACGTAGCTTACGTACAAGTTTTTCCTACTTTTTGACAGAACCAATATTATTTATTGTAATATAGTTCTTTATTTTCATGATTGTGTATAAATGTCTGCTTCTTCTGTTTGTGATATTGTGCGATATACCCTAATTTTATAGGACAGAGTGTTTTTGCACCCGGGTGCATATGCACCCTTTATTTGAAATCCATATTAAACATATTTACAAATATTAAAAAAATACAAAAAAAATGCCTCATGTATACCTTGACATGTTACATGCTCACAAAATTGTTTCAACAAAAACCGATATGTTTTATGCCCTGTGCAAAAAAGACAAATTTTTGGTGCTAAAATAGTCTATTTATCGAGGCATTGTTTGTCTTTTTTACACAGAATACAAAAATTGTCGGTTTTATGTGAAACTTTACGTGCACACATAGAACATGTCTATCTACATGCTAAATTTTTTTTCTAAATTTTTTACATTTTTGAAATATGTTTTATATATACAGGTTGCATATGCACCCGAGATCAGTTTTGGTTTTCCAAATTTTATATGCTGACTTTGTTTTGAACCCAAAAAATATATTATCATGTACTACCTGATTTTTATCGATATTATATAAACCGTAAATCATCATAAAATTCACGGGATCGTGCGCCAAGGCGCACATCTAAATCTAGTTGGGGTGGTCCATGGAGCGCATAAGCTACAACTCAGACTTCTTGTAACGCCCGATACTGCAGTACCTTCTTGATAGCCACAGTCTATCCAGTCTCCAACAAGCACTTAGCCTACACGTGAGAGCAGTTCGATTCAAGAAGCATTGCAACAATAAAGTGTCAACACCACACACAAACCATGAGGCCAAAGGACGTACCTGGAAGACAATCCGAAATGAATCAATTCCTACTACTCGCTCAACCCTATATTTAATTGTCTGCAATCAAGATTAGAACAACAAGTGAGTACTCGAGTGGCAGATGAGACCGTATATATACAATACCTATCTCAAATTGTAATTTGCACACAACATAGCAATTATTTCACAACCTTGTAATTTGCACACAACATAGCAATTATTTCACAACCAACTGAAATTATAACCTAAAAGTGTGTCCTCCAAAAACATCAAACCGAGCGCAACTCAAGAAGTGATTAAAACATGATTTCACTCCGCACTTTAGCCATGATACAGATATCAAGCACTAGATCAAGCGATAGCGACATGTCAAACCTCCACACACCAAATTGGTTGCAAATCACAAACAAAAGACACACTTTTCTGGTCAACCAAACCACAAATTCGGTTGGAGCAGTGAAAAATCAACAACAAGATCCAAATTTCAAGCAAAAAAAAAAAAACACTAGTAGACACGCATTTTTCAAGCTAGTGGTTACAATCCATCAGCACGACTAAAGTCACACGCACTTGGAACCACAAAGTCCGTACCCTTTCAACTCGCTACCACGTTCGCCTCCTCCAGTTGAGCCTAAAAGCAGATAAACAAGCTTCAATAAACAAGGTGTTTCCGTAGGTAGAAAGTGCAAGCATAATAATGATTGCATGGCAAAAATATTTCGTAAACCAACCAAGTACATTTATAAACAGCAACACAACATTAACTAATTACATAAGCAAAGGTAAATACGACAATCAGCCTACGCTGAACCATCTTACGAAAAGATTGCCAGGTATGTACACTAGGTAGATAAATTCTAGCACAAATGAAGTTAAATAATTGATGGTTAAGCTAACTATCAGGATTTGTCCTTAAAATGAGATCAATAAGAACTGATGATCAGAATCCGACAAAGTAGAATGGAAGAACATAGGATGGAAGTCAGGTAGCTTAGAGCAAGACAAAGGCAGAATAACAGCCTCAAAGAAGGGGAGAAGGAAGCAAATCCGCGCGGTCGATTTCGCTGTCCTTGGCATACGGGGCCGAGTTCGAATACTAGGTCACTCGTCGACCGCGCAGCAGACGCAAGCACGGTACATATTTAGGCCGCTTTTGCGTCTCAACGGATATAACAGTCACCATGCGTCGCGTCACTAGGCTTGGGTGTAGACACATATATCGTTCGTGCGGTCCGAAACGGTCGCTCCGCGTCTGTTTGGTCGGGCTGTTGAGATGCCTGTCAAGCGTTACCATACATGACTAGTTTTTTTCCGATAAAGGATGCTTTATTACCTTTTGGAAGCAATTACATCCAGCCTCTGCATAACCAGGATGCACACAGCCATTTAAGAGTCTGAAGTCAAAAGATATAAAAAAAACTGTTGAAGTGTATAAGTATATTGCCTAGCCCTTTCCATCAGTTCGGACTTTTGGTTCAAGTGGCTAGTGCATGAATCTTAACATGGTACCAGATCCCCAGGTCTCGAGTTCAAATCCTGGCTTTCACAATTTATTCTAAAAATTATCTCTTCTCCCCCCTCCTCGCAGCCGCAGCCGCCCCCCGCCCCGGCACCCTGCCGTCCCACGCCAGGCCGCCGCCGCTGCCTCTTTGCCTCTCTACACGTGTTGACTTGTCTTCTCGTCTTCCCGTCACACGTGAGAGGGGGTGTTGAAGTGTATAAGTAGATTGTCTAGCCCTTTCCATCAGTTCGGACCTTTGGTTCAAGTGGCTAGTGCATGAAGCTTAACAAAAACTAGGCGAAATGCTTATCGAAACATAATCATATAACACCTAAGGTGAGGGTGGGTCTTCAATCCGTAGACTATGCTGCCACCCATGTAGGGAAAAAGTATCCCTCGCCGTAGCCTCCAACCGTGTAAAGACCTCCGTAAATATGTCTCGGTTCTCCACTCGCTGAAGAGGTAACCACGAATGGAGAATACATGTACATCTATAGATGACCTGCAACAAAGAACATTTTTTTATCGTTAAAAATCTTGTTATTTCTACTTAGCCAGTCTCCTCCTGTTCTATCAAACATGTTGTTCGAGGTTTAAATGTTGCTGCTCATATTTTAGCTAAGTCGAGTTTTATTTTAGGCCCTATTGTGTGGCGTGGTGTGTCACCGGACTGCATCCGGGAGACTCTCTGTAATGGCATTATGATTACGTGATCAATAAAGCACTAATTCCAATAAAAAAAGATAACTGCTAGCGCCCCCACCCTAAGAACCAACTTGAACCTTGAACCGATGTCGTGAAGCCAATTGCCAAAGACATTGGCCACACTGGTCGGGGGATACAATGTAGACGCTACTTGGATGACTGACCATATAGATCTTGCAAATTGGCACTGGAAAAATAGGTGTTTAATGGTTTCGTCCTGATGACAGAAAACACACCGTGAACTCCCGTGCCAATTCTGCTTGACAAGATTGTCTTTGGTGAGAATAACTCCTCGACGAAGATACCATCCAAAAAATTTAATTTTTAATGGTATCTTCATCTTCCAAATTTCTTATTATTATCAACTGGTATATCAGAATGAAGGATCACATTGTATAAAGATTTGACCGAGAAAGTGCCATCTATATGAAGATTCCATCTAAATTCGTCCGGTTCAGGCAATAGGTGAATATCTCCCAACCATTGAATTAGGGCATTCCATGCATGTAGCGTTTGTCCAAGCAAAACCCGTCTGAACGTCACATTCGGGGGTGAGGCAGAAATTACTATGGCAATGGTATCACCTTTGCGACGAACAATACTATACAAAGCAGGATACTATTCACTTAATGGCACATTGTCTAACCAAACATCTTCCCGAAACCGTATCTGTGCTCCATTCTTAATCGAGAAAGTACCATGATGAAAAAAGACATTTTTTTATCGCCATGAGACCAGCCTAGAAGTGTGAATCCCCAGGTTTCCAAACCACTTGGTGACGTGGGCATTACCCTTCGGGTAACTAACATTGCCCTATCCTGTGCGGCCCAACTGGAGGCCCATGAAGATACCCGATGGCAAGGCGGGCCACTAGGACGGCGCTGGAGAAGATTCCTAGAAGAACAAGACAGAGAGGAGCCGAAGAAGGAAAGTTTAGAGCTAGGTCTTTTGTAAACCTAGTCGTAACCGGACATATCTCTTGAGACCTGGCCTCCTATATAAAGGCCAGGAGAGGGGCTGCCGGGAGAGAGAATCAATTATAGCAACTTTAGCCACCAGAAGTCTAGAGCTAGGTCGCCGTAGCGTTTAGCCTCTCGACGAGATCATAGCCGAAACCTTCGGCACCCCATTGTAACCCAATATTCTCATAATCAAGATCAGACAAGCAGGACGTAAGGGTTTTACCTCATCGAGGGCCCCGAACCTGGGTAAATTGCTCTCCCCGCTTGTCTATTCACCGATGTCTCGTGTCAGCCTACAGGATTCCATCAACCCTAAGCCCCAATCGGAGGGCATTGCCGAGGAGTACCCTCGACACTTGGGATAGCGTCTTCGAGCCGATATACTTTCTCCGAAGAATAGTTTGCCAAATCCCATCCTCTGTAAGAAGCTTAAACATCCATTTACCTAGCAGAGCTGAATTCTTGACCTCTAGGTCGTGAACTCCAAGCCCGCCTCGATCTTTGGGACTACAAAGTATACTCCATTTAACCATTCGATATTTCTTTTTCTCGCTATCCCCTTGCCAAAAGAATCTAGATCGATAATAATCGAGTTTATGCAGAATTCCTTTTGTTAGTAGAAAGAATGATAACATATACAGTACCATATTTTTCAGTACCGATTTAATGAGTACCAATCTTTTCCCTTGGGACAACAATTTACCCTTCCAACTACTAAGGAGTTTTTGTAATCTTTCTTCCACAATTTTTCATTCAGCAATTGTAAGTCTCCGATAATGAATCAGAATACCCAAATAGCGAATAGGAAATTGGCCTTGCCCACAACCAACAACTATGTATATATAGTCATATCATTTTGGGCATCACCGAAACAGAACAATTCACTTTTATGGAAATTGATTTTTAATCTTGACAACTGCTCGAAAGCCGCCAAAATTAATTCCAGATTGCGAGCTTTTTCAAGATCGTGATCCATAAATAGAATTGTATCGTCGGCATATTGAAGGATAGATAAACCCCTATCAACCAGATGTGGGATCACACCTTCAATCTGACCATCAGACTTGGCCCGCTCTATGAGTATCACCAGCATATCCGCTACAATGTTAAAAAACATCGGTGATAACGGATCCCCTTGGCGTAACCCTTTTCGTGTTTGGAAATAGTGGCCGGTGTCATCATTAACCCTGATTGCCACACTACCTCCATACACAAAATCATAAATTAGAGCATGCCAGTCTGGAGAAAAACCTTTCATCCTGAGTGTCTGCTGTAGGAAAGACCACTTGACCTTATCATACGCCTTCTCGAAATCTAATTTTAAAATGACCCCATTTAATTTCTTAGTATGCATCTCATGTACCGTCTCATGTAAAACCGCCACTCCATCGAGGATGTTCCTTCCTTGCATGAAAGCGTTCTGTGACGGCTGAACGACATGATCCAGAACCGTATTTAGTCTAATGGTGGTCACTTTCGTGAAAATCTTGAAACTTACGTTTAAGAGGCAAATATGTCTATATTGTTGAATCCTTTCTGCCTCATTAACTTTCGGTAACAAAATTACTTCACCAAAATTTAGACGAAATAATTCTAGTTGTCCTGTGTGCAGAGCACTGAACAAATCTAGAAGGTCCGGTTTAATAGTATCCCAGAAAGTTTGATAAAACTCCGCTGGAAAACTATCCGGACCCAGTGCTTTGTTGCATTCCATTTGGAAAATTGCCTTATGAACCTCTTCCTCAGAATAAGGTGCGGTTAGTAGGCCATTTTCTTCTATAGAAACTTGGGGTATATCATCCGTTAAGTCCTCGTTAAGAGAAAAGGAGCTTTCCTCCGGGGGACCAAACAAATCTTTATAATAATTAGTAATGTAAGATTTGAGTTGCTCATGGACTTCAATGACCCCTTCATCTTGAATGAGAGAATGAATACGTTTTTTCCGATGTCTTCCATTAGCCAAGCCATGCAAATATCGCGTATTCGAATCACCTTCCAATATGAATTGGATCGTTGATACCATTTGAGTTCCTCTTCGCGGAGAAGACTCACTATCTGTGCATTAGATTGATTGTTAAGATCAATCTCTTGCGTGGATAATGGTCTCACCTCCGCTACAGCCTCCAGCTCATCGATCACTCCTGATAAGCGAGCCTTCTCTTTTTTAAGAATACTAGCCATATGGGCAGCCCAACCAGAGAGATGTTTGCGCATTGCCCGCATCTTATTATTTCATCTCATAATTGGAGTGCTACCCCCGACTGGTCTTTCCCATACCGTCTTAACCATCTCATGGAATCCGTCTTGATGTAACCGGCCAAGTTCAAATTTGAACGACCGTTTACAAATAGGTCGGGGATTCCCACTAGTTAGGAGGATAGGAGCATGATCAGACAGTTTTTCAATACGTTCTAGTGCACGGATGGACACCAAAGGATATTTATGTTCCCATTCGGTATCCATCAACACGCGATCTAGTTTCTTGTGTGTGGGTTCAGGCAAGCTATTGGCCCAAGTAATCTGTCGATCGGACATAAACACCTCTCTTAAGTCAAGGCTATCAATGACAACGTTAAACAAGAAAGGCCAATGTCCATCGAAAAGGCCTTTGCTTTTCTCATGAGGAAATCTCAGCAAATTGAAGTCCCCTCCGATCAAAATCGGATACGGGCTATCTTTTGCTAGATTTACCAAGTCACGTAAAAAGTCAGCTTTAAAGGCGTCTTGGCAGCACCATAGACAACAACCAGACTCCAAATGAAACCATATGCTTTGTTCTGAATATCAAGTTTAATATGATACTCGCCATCAGAACTAGCTAAGACAGTCATGGTTTCTATGCGGACGCCAAGTAAAATACCCCCGGATCTACCACGAGGCGGGCGAGAAAACCATTGAAAGTTAATCCTGCCTGACAAACGGTCAAGGAAACTCTGTGACAAACTTCGCCTACCTGTCTCCGATATAGCAATAAAATCTAAATCATAATCTCTACAACCATCGGCAATGTGAGAATGCTTAGCCAAGTCACCAAGACCTCTGCTATTCCGAAACATGCCATTCGTCGAGAAACTATTTTAGATTTAGTATTTTTGTCATATCTACGAGATTTCTTTCCAGCCGACGATCGAGAACCACGTGCAGATGCTTTTAGATCATAAACTGAACTAAGCTCCGAGTGTTCTAAATTGACTTCTGTAACATTACCAATTATAGCCGAGAGAAGCTGACCATCTAGGATGTCATCCTCTTCATCGTCGTCTACTATGGTGGTTTCAAGCCCAGTGGAGTCATTCGGAACAACCGTTAAATGGTCAAGCTCCGTCTGTCTCAACACATTAGCCAAAACCAAAATCTCATCAGACCGACTACCCAACGAGACACCTACACTACTCAAATTAGAGGATATGCGAGCATCTGAAAAAGAAGTAAATGACTTGGCTGATTGTTTAGTACCTGCCGTGTTGAGGTTCTTCTCCGCCTTGCGTCGCATGGCCCTCTGCATAACGTCCTCATCCGTAGCCCCCGCACCGTCCTCCGTCAAAGCATACCTCCCACTTCTCCTCACCGTCGGCTGAACGACCGGTGGGGGACTAGTGGGGCGAGGCTGCTGCACGGTGGAGGCTAGCGGAGAGGGGCTCGAGCATGGTGAAGATGGTATCGAGACCGGTGCCGAGGGTGGTGAAGATGGTAACCCTGAGAGGCTGGTGAAGGCGGAGTCGATACAGGGGTAGATGGCGGAGTAGCCCCTGCACTGAACCCGACTGTGTTGCCGCTGCTCCCCTAGGCGAAGGGGGCGTGGAAGATGGCCGGCTAGGGCTCCTCCCCAGCCCGTCCTGCTCCTCCGCCTGAGGAGGCTGGTACGCCGGGGCCGCCTGCGCCTCCCTCCGGTCCTCGCTACGCCCAGGGCCAGCGTGTGGACGCGGGTCCGCCAAGGCGAGCTGTACCGCCGCAGGCTCCCCGACCGGCTGCTGCTGCCCCGCTGGACCTGTGGCCAGCTGCAGCTGCCCCGAAGGAGGTGTCACCAACAGCTACTGCCCTGAGGACGCCGTCACGGACGCCGAAGGAGAAGGCGTCGTCGGCTACACCCCCTCCGTCTGTGCTGTAGTAGAAGACGGAGTGGGTACAACCGGGGAGCTACACAGCGGTGGAGGCGATGACTCGGACGAAGAAGAGGGCGAGTCCTCCCCTGCATAAAATACCGAACCCGAGACGGTGAAGACGCCCGGGATGCACGTGGTGTGGTGCCGTAGCTGCGCCAGAAGAGTGCAAAGGAGTGTGACCATCAACCTCCATATGTGATGTCTCCGGTGCCACATCCGCCGCATAATCATCCAGTCTCTCATCCTCAAAACCATGAGACGCCTCATCATCATCATCTCCCTTCCAGAAGAAAGGCCAAAAGCGAGGATCCGGCTTATACCCAGGTGCCTCGCGCCGAAACCGAAACCTGTAACCATTAAGGTGCAGACGAGCCACCACCTCTAAGCATGGTGGTTTGCCCTCATCCCTATCTTTCTCCAAAGCAGATAAATCTCTCATGGCCACCTGAATCCGAACAATCCCCTGGCTCCGAAGTGTATACAAGTCCACATCAAGAGTAGAACCGATGAAAGTACCTACATCCAAAGACCCAAGAAGTGACGCACATAATCTGGTACACCGTCGACATGCACCCACACTGGCTCCATAACAAACTCAGGGGTAACATCTTGATGTGCCCAAGAAGAGACTATGGCCTGTGCATTTATCTTAGGAACACTCATCTGCATACCATCAATCCTCATCAAATCCTCAGCTATAGGGATCCCAATCAGAAAAGCATTAGTACCATGAGCCACCGCCTCCCACTTCCATGTGGGGTTTCCAGGACACATGCGAGCCATGAGACTCTGAATATCTGCCGCTGTGATAGTCCCCACCCCTGACACCTATACCAAGGCTGTAGGTGCTCCAGAGGGAATCAACTGTGGCTTATATACTGAGTCTGGAATCTGAAGGTCAAGAGTAGCATCATTACCTTAACCAACGAAAAAGCTCATGGGCTTCGGGATCTTCAAAATAGGGCAACGAACTGTCGGGTGCGCCCCAGAATCACAAACTAAACAATAATGTAACACCTTGCAGTCCTTGGTAGCATGAGTATTGAGCGCGCACTTCTAGCACCGACCCACCTTCTTAGGCTTTGCGATAGGTGCATCAGCGACGGGCACAACCGTGGGCAACTGCGCCGGTATAGGGGCAGACTCCACCATGGGCACCGTGACCGGCATACCCGTAGGCACCGGAACAGGCTGTGCCATCCCCTGCACAGCGAGCAGCGGTGCTGCAACCCCTCCTCCCACCGCTCCAACCGCAGCGGCTGATTTCTTCTTTCTCCTCTTCTTCAACTGACCAGGTTGCGCTGGTGGGTTCTGTACCGCCTGCTACATCGGCTGTTGCACCATAGGCTGCTGCAAGGTTGAGGGTACTGGAAAAACTGCCCTTGATACTGCGGATACTGCGGTTGTTGGGGCATAAACTGAGGCTGGGGGGCTAGCATACGCGGCGGAGGGCGAAACCCCGCTTGTGGCCGTGGTGGCGCTGCTGGTGCCGGCGGCATGAGGGCGCCCACCGGCCACCCTTGAAACCCTGGGGGTCCTTGGTACTGCCCTGAGTTGGCCCCCGGCGCGACCACCACCCGCACAGGAGGCGGCGCCGACGGAGCCTGAGGTTGATCTGGCGGCACGGGGCGGGTCGGCCCGACCATGGTGGTGGCCGAAGCTCCCCTGGAGACCACGTCCACGAAAGAGCGCGCGAACGGGGCTCCCCACGAGGATGGTGACGACGAAAGGGGGAGGCGAGGACCTGGCGGCTCGAGCGGAGGGGCGGCGGCGACGAGAGCTTCCGCAGCGGAGGGGAACGTGATCGAACTTGTGATCGCATGCAACGTAATCGCTGGGTGAAGAACCCTGCGCCGCACCGCTCGTTGCAAGCCCATCAGAGCCCGGCCAAAACCGGCCCAACGCAGCTGAGGCCCAGCATCGGGAGATCCCGCCTTCGTTGGTTCGAAACGCGGCCGAATGGAAGCCGCCGCCTCCGGCACCGGCGAGGGAGAGCTGCCGGCCATCGCCTCCGACTCTACCCCCGCACACTCCACCTCCACAGCTGCCCGTCCCGCTCCCGCCTTGGCGTTGACGAAGAAGTCCCCAAAGATCGCCGGCGGCGTGATCCGCTTAGATGGAAGGGGGCCCTTCCATGCCTTGAGCCGTACCGGCTGCCTGGGTATCCTCAACCCCAGCGGTGAGGTCGAGATCGGCCGGCATTGAGTCTGCGAACTCTCCACACGCGGCGGCGACTCCGACCTTGCTCTTGGCAAACCCATCGCCGGCAGCGGGCCTGAGCCCCGCTCCCATGTTCGAGCCGCCGCGGTTGGATAACCGATCTTGGCCCAGAAATCCTCCAGCAGCGCACCCCGACCTTGATCCCCTCACGGACGATCGGCAGAACCCGCGGTTCATCGTCTAGACCCCTCCAAGCCACCTCCTCCGCCACCGTGATCTCCTCGTCCACCTCCGACTCCTCCAAGGGAACGAAACGGCTCCCAGAACGCGGGGAAGCCCCGATCGGCGATAGCACGGAGCGGATCAGCTGCAGATGGAGCCGTCGGCGAGTCTTTCTCCCCGGCGAGCGCCAGGGTCCCGTCGCCTCTTCCGTCATCTTAGAGACATACACATCAATCTGTATGCTGCCCCAGTTGTAATTTAATAAAGGCCATCGGTCCTTGCTTCTGGTGAAAGCAAATGCCAATCTATGAACCTCAAGTAAAAACAAGCAATCTTGTATCTTCCAAAACCAAAACAAATGGACGGATACTGATTGCAAGACATGGTACACCTCCTCGAGCTGAAGCCAGAACAAAGTGAGGAGAAATGGTAGAAACCTAAAAGTGCGCTGAGATGATTTAACCAGCTGAAATACTTGCATCATCCATGCCATATCGTAGTACAACCAGACAAAAAAATTGTCCCGAATATAGCTAACATGTTCCTCAACTCCTAGTGCTGAGTTCATTGTTAGAACCAGAGGATGATCGCATAAGTGCTAATCTTATACCATAAGAATATTACGAAAAAGCATCAAGTATGACAATACTACGTACAGGCAAGTAGAATGCTAGGGCCATGAGCTAACGATCTAGCCAACATTGGATGACCCGACGATAGTGAAATCTGCCTTGACAACACAGCTGGATCCTACAAGATAGCCTCCAGATGGGTCCTTGAATTTCTTGAGTGACAGAAACCAGGGCCATCCCCAGCCGCTTGCACCCCGAAACACGAAGATACCTGTTACCGTGAAAAATGTAAGATCAACTGAAATCAGGAGGCAGCAAGTAGTTGACTGATAGTTGCAAAGAAGAGCTGAACCTGTAGTCATGGTGAAGTGTTTCCCATTCTTTTGGTCCAGGATGGATAAAGTTAAGTCAACCGCCTTCCCTGACTCGCCAGAGAGATCATCAGTGTCTTCCAGGTATAAGTACAAGGAGATACAATCAGTGATGTTCCTGTCACCATGCGGATACATGCCGACACACCTGTTCAAAAACATGCAAAGTGACACATTAAAAAAATTGAGCACTCGGACAGAATATTCGATAATACTGTAACATGGTGCATCTGAATGTGTTTCTGCGTATTTCAAAATATACTAGAACTACAGTTGTTTGATTCCATGCTTAAAGAACTAGGCTAAGATATTCAGTTGGAATCTGAATCGAAAGTGACAAGAGAACTTGCTTGCATAGAAATCTAGCTGCCCCTAATGTGTGCTGGCATAAAACGTTCACAAGTACTTCTGGCCACTATGAAATTAGTAAATGTAACTTGGCATGGTATATATGTGCATATATATCCAAGAAATGGTCTAATGATTTGTGCATATTGTTAATATAAGTTATTTATATGTAACTGATAGAGATGAATACCACTTATGTCCACCAACTTCAAATGTAGGAGAACGAATAAAATCCGAGTCCAGTTCAAGGTAGTTGTCCATGGTCCAGGTGTAGGTCCCTTTGATGAGTCCTTTGTTCTGGACAAAAAGGTTCTGTACTGTGGTGGCCTTCTCCTGAACCACAACATCCTTCTTTTGAGAAGTGACTGTAATTTTTAATATCTTCACACCAAATACACAACTATCATCAACTAGAAAAGCAGATGATTTTCGTAGCTTCTGAAGAGGAATGAAACATTCATTCTTTGAGTTGGTATTCTTCATATAAAAGTAGTGGCTAGCTGCATTTATGTAAAGATTAGAAGATTAGAGAAAGAAAGCTTGCATGTGCATGTCCCAAACAATGTATGACTTCCGTTCACACCCCATGAACCAATTAAGAATACATGCAAAGATGACAGTTGTGAATCCGATGCTGATACCATGTTCGCTGTAAACCCAAACATGTCTATAGCTCAAACTTAAAGACCAGGAACCCAGCTGTAATTGGATGAATGTGCACAAGGAAGCATTTAGCAAAACTACCTGTGTATCCACAATACATCTTCTTTGAATGATTGTATACTGATAACTCAAACACTGCATTCACTGTGTCACCTGGCTCCAAGCCTGTCCGGCATAGTTTAAGGCAAAGACCAACATATGGAGTTTTAGCATCAGTTGTTTTGCTCGTTGATGGTGTCACTTTCAGCAACCTGGTAAAAGAATCGATGGACAAAAAGGTAAAACAAAGTCAACCTGAAAGTAGTCATAACTGAAGTAAGAATGAAATCATATTTGTTTCTTCGTGCATCCTATCAAATTCAGGCTCTAACTATAATTGCCATTTTGACGCCAAAGGAAAATGATTTGTGTGTAGTTCACATCCTAAATTAGTACTGCTATACAGATAACTACTCGACCTGCTGAAAGAAACCTAATAAATAAGCTGGCTTGTAATGCATCATATTTACATCTAACACACAGTAATTGCAGGGAAACAGGGAGGATAGATGGACACACTTGTGCAGCCGCTTAGTCAGTGTTAATTTGACCACACAGCCGGATGTTTTTATTTGGAAGTTAACAACGTCTGGCATTTTCTCGGTCAAATCTTTGTATCTAGATTACATGAATGACCACACAAAGTTTCTTCGTAAATACATTTGGAAGATGAAAGTACCACTTAAAATTAGAATTTTTATGTGGTTCTTGCATAAGAAAGTTTTGCTTACTAAAGATAATTTAGCAAAGAGGAACTGGCAAGGAAGTCGTAGATGTTGTTTTTGTGATCAAGATGAAACAATACAACATTTATTTATCGATTGTCCCTTTGCAAAAATGGTATGGCGTATAGTCTGTATGACTTTTAATATTATTCCCCCGGCAAATATTACGAACTTGTTTGGGAATTGGTTAGCGGGTGTACCAAAGAAAGATAAAGTGCACATCAGAGTTGGTGTTTGTGCTTTATTATGAGCCACGTGGAATACACGGAATGATTATATATTTAACAATGCAAAATCAACTTCTTTTATGCAGGTAATACCAATGGCTACACATTGGATCCGTATGTGGTCCTGCCTACAACCAACGGAGAAACGCGAGGACTTGGATATTGGGTGCAACCGGCTAGAGAAGGTTGCACGGGATATATACAACCAGTTCAGCTGG